>NC_092873.1:197335150-197555150 GCF_028372415.1 Notamacropus eugenii | reverse complement strand
TCCTATTGTTAGTTGTCACTAGCAGTAAATTGCTTTTTTCTGAAATAAAGCATAAAATACTTACCATGTGTCAGTTGGTTGGGATATTGAATTGTCTCCATCACGGTTTTAAAAGAAAATTGTTATCATTGTAGCTAATAATAATTTGGTGCTTGGCCTTCAGTGCATATTTATTATTGTGTGAAATGTGCCCTGAGTAACATGAGCACTGAAGACTAGAATTTATCCCTTTATGAGCTTTCCTGAAAAGATACCAAAGCCCAAATTATATCTCTTCTGACAATATAATAGTTCTATAAGTAAAAACATAATAAACCACAAAATAGTAAGGAACCTAACAGAGTGAGCATTAGAATTCAAGTACAGTGGCCAAATGGCCAGAATCTTATTGGAGACACTGGGTATGCTCTTTTTGATATGTCATATTTTGATATCTGGACTTGTGATTTCATTGGTGAGGGGAATTTCTGGTATGAAAGTTTCTTCCACCGCTGTAGCTCTGCAACTTACATTTAACTTATAGATTTAGAAAGTTGCCTGGGGGCTCTGAAAGTTTAAGTGACTTACCCATGGTCATACAACTAGTATGTGTCATAGTTAGGATTTAAACCCAGGTATTTCTGACTCCAGACCTAGTTGTCTATCCATCATACCACATTGCCTTTCTTGTCATTTTATGGCCATCTAATTTTTTTATTTTATTTTTTAAATTTTATTTTATTTTGGTAGCCCTAGAAACAAAATACCATTCTCTTTACTAGATGTACCTAGTTATTAGTGGAAATTTTTTTTTAATGGTTAATTGGTAAAGAAATGACAGGACTAAAAATAACAGTGAGAAAAGTTTTGCATTTTGGTATCTCACCCTGGATATTTTTATATATTTGTAAATATTTTTATTTATAGATTATTTTTATATAGGTGAGATAATCTATATAAGGCATTTTGTAAGCCTTGAAACACTACACAAATATGGGCAATTATTAATAGTAATTCTCTATCCCCACAATATAGCACCTTATTTTATACTCTCTTGTTTACTGTCTCATTACATATGTCTTTTCTCTACACTAGATTATAAACTCTTTGAGAGTTAGATCTATGTCTTATATTTTTATTTTCAAATTTTATTTATTGTGCACCTAGCAATCATCAACAAATACAAATAGTTCCCTAAAAATGGTACTTTGTTATTTTTTCAAAAGAGTATATATACAGATATAATTGAATTTTTAAAATTTATTAATTTCTATAAATCTAAATTTTGATTTAACAGATGTATTTACACAGATGTACTGAATTACATTTAAGAAAACAATGACAAAATCCCCATTGCCTGCACTTTTGTTCTTTTCTGTATGCTTAAAAATATTTTATTAATGCTCTCTTTTTGCGAATCTATCACCACCCATTAATCTTTTCTCCCCAACTAGCCTTTCTTTATAGCAAAAATTCTTCTGATCACTTATAATAAGAGAAATGCAAATTAAATGTGAGATTTCACTTCGCACCCATAGGACGGTTTTGTACTCATTTTGTATCATCCTGGTACTTGTTACAGATGCTTAATAGTTGCCCCAGGCCTTGATGACTTATCAAGGGAGAAGTGTTTCTCAATCAGTGATTGACTTGTAGAAGAGGACAAGTCTCAGAGCCCACTCATCCTTGTACACAACTGTCCTATTAATAATATTTAAGTATAGGACATATAGCTTTGTTCTTCTCTCATGTACTTGTCATATTCTTGTTGTTCAGTTGTTTTCAGTTGTATCTGATTCTTCATGACCCTGTTTGAGGTTTCCTTGGCAAAGGTACTGGAGTGGTTTGCCATTTCCTTCTCCAGCTCATTTTACAAATGAGGAAATTGAGGCAAACAGAGTTAAGTGATTTGCCCAGGGTCACACAGCTAGTACATATCTGAAGCTATATTTGAATGGAGATCTTCCTGACTTCAGGCCTGGCTCTCTATCCATTGCACCACCTTAGCCACCTCAGTCATGCTCTAGTTTGTATAATAACTATTTTATGCTTGTAACAGCAAGGACCCCGACATACACAGGAGGGCCTGCTGTATAGGTTGTTAGATCTGCTTTTCTAAAAGGAAAGCAACTTTTGAGGGGTCAATAATCACATATATCAGTTGTGTCATGATTCAGGGGAAAAAGTCAGCACCCTGAATTTCAGGGAAAATACAAACAGAAAAACAAAGATCAACGGACAAGGCCTCCAACTGTCTGACCATAAGCAATACATATATCACAGATCAATAGACAGACCTAACTGTTTGATCATGCATATATCATAACAGAGAGAGAAGTACCAACATCTGAGCTTTCAAAGCCGAGGGGGCTTCTTAGTGGCTATCCAGAATCTCATCTGGCCGAACAAATACTTCTAGTGAGTAAGCCCCAAAATAAAAACCTCACCTCAGAGTATTTATACACTTTTTAAAGCTGGAGGGCTTCACAATCCTTGAGAACCAGTGCATTAGAAATTAACAAAAGGTGTGGGCCTTCCTATAAAATAAATCTCTCCTAATCAAACTTCCCTTAATGAATGGGGAAGATCTTTGACTCTTATAATTACCATTACAATGCCCTAATAAATTGTAAGCTTCCCAAAGAGGGAGACTGTCTTATTTAATCATATCTCCTTCAGTGCTTAGCACAGTGTGTGTGTGTGTGTGTGTGTGTGTGTGTGTGTGTGTGTGTGTGTGTGTGTGTGTGTGTGACCTGGGAGCAGGGGAGGAGAAAGTTTCCAAGGTGGGAACATTCAGCATCCCCCTCAGTACAGTATTCAATCTAGTATATGATGCTTTGTGTTTTTTAATAGTGGTAAAAATCCATTGTACCAAATTTGGTTACCACAAAATTTCTGTGCTAGGTTCTGGGGTTACAAAGATGAAAAAAAAAATCATAATCTCTGCCCACAAAGAATTTATTCTTTTAGGGTGTATATGGAATGTACGTAAGGCAGGTAGGAAACTAGCTCTTTAAAGTTGTATTCTTGCAGAGAATAGAAGACCTTGTCTTTTGTTTTTTAAAACCTTTATGCAAGAGGGGAGAGACTCCTTCCTTTAGGTCCAGAAAGAGCAGATAGCCCTCTAAATACTTTGTTAGTTTCTATAAACAGTTCTTTGCAGGTAGTGGATACTCAAATACTGGCAGAATTGACACTGCCATTCTACTAGGACTCAACCATCAAGAAGTGAAAAGGAGCAGGGTCCCATGACTTTTCAAACCCCTTGAGTCTGGACCTGTGGAAGACCCCAAATAATTCTTTTGTCTGCTCAGTTTCATGTTTAGTTTAGAGATATCATTCTTCTGCCTTAAGTGTAGGTGTTTCTAAGTAATCAATTTCTTGTTCAAAAGGTAACTGGAAAAGGTTATAAAGTGTTGTGGTGCATTCCATCCATTCACCAGGGACTGGACCAGGACCAACAAGTCACTTCAGAGAGGTCACTGAGCCTCTGCCTTTCTTTAGCAACATTTCAAGAAATGCTGACTTGATCTATATGGGAATCTGCTCATGGTGGCATGAGGCTTTACATTTAATTCCCAGTTCCTTGAATCCTCCAGTTACTTTTTATGTAAGTAATGTGGTGCTCTGGCCCAAAGAGTCTATTCCTATTACCCAGGAACGTAAACAAAATTCTTCATCCACAAATAGGTGCAAGTTAATGTCTCATTGGGGGGAAAATTACTATTTGAATTATTGACACAATGAGAAGTTGTGCCATCTGGGACACTCCTTCAGATGGGTTAAAGATGTTCTGCTATTTTCAAAAAGTGCACATGCTGCAGAAAGAGATTTTCATGTTAATGATCCCAGCATCTAGTACAAAATATATTAAATTTTAAACATGTTGGTGCCATCTCAGAAAATGCCTTTTAATTAAAGCCATAATTTAGTTGTGTTCAGCTTAATTGAGAATGTCATTGCTTATAATAGCCAGGGACTTTTTTTTTTATTGTGAATAATGTAGTGGGCCCAATTTTTCATAACAAAGCTGATAAGTATACATTGTATTTCAGATGTTTTAAGTAAGTACTCTATAACATTAGGTTACTATTTTTTATAACATATAGATATATATATGTATTTACATATATATACATAAATATATGAATATGAATGTGTAAATGCACAAAGGGAAAGATAGTGAGGTTTAGGGCCAGCATACAGGATAGAATGTTAGGCTTGAAGTCAGGAAGAACTTGTTTGAATCTCATATCAGCACTTAGTAGTTGTGTGACCATGAATAAGTCCCTTAACCTCATTTTTAGAGATGGGATAATAGTTACATTATGAGAACTCTATCTCTAAATTAGTTTATAGAGAAGTCCCAGAGTTATGGAAACTCACCAAAAAACTCAGAAGGTTGAGGCATTTTTTAAAGAAAATTTGATTTTTGTTATGGAAAGTCTCATTAGCAGCAGTCAAATCAGTAGGAGATTAAAACAAATAAAAATACAAATAATTCAATATTTCATGTCTTCCCCTTTTGTTTCTTCAGTGATGGCAATGAATTACCAAAGATAACAGAGGGTAGTGAGTCATCTATAAACATGAATTCAATTGTTGTTAGATGTGAGCTGCCTTCGCCCAGCGACCAGCAACATAAAGAACCTTGCCATCTCTAGGAGATCCCTCCGATTCAAAGTCATTGGAACTTTGTACAGAACATCACCACAGAGGTGAACACTTTTGGGGAGTACATCTCCCTGCTTTATCCCTTGCTTGGTATCAATAGAGGATAACTGAGCTAAGTTATGTCTGTATTCTCTCTTATCAATGAGTAGTCTATGGGCTTAACTTATAGAGGATGCCTTGTTGGAAAAGACTCATTAAAGCATTATTTGCTTTACAAAGTAAAAAAAAATCCCCAATCAACAAATAGTGAAAACAATGGGACTAGGTACTCAGTAACCAAGTGACTGCAGAATGAACCCTGCCCAATTTATAGCAGGCAGTTGGATGCCATGTTGAATTAATCTTTCTTTTTTTCCTTTGCTTTAAAGGATGTTTTTATTTTCTTTTTCTCAATTACATGTAAAAACAGTTCTTAACATTTGGTTTCTTGTTTCTGTAATTTTTGAATTACAAATTCCCTCCCTCCTTCCCCTTCTCCCTCCTTGAGAAGGTAAGAATGATCGTTCATGTACAGTCATGCAAAGCCTGTTTCATTATTAGCCATGTAGTGAAAGAGAACATAGACTAAGAACTTAAAAAGTAAAGAAAGCTGCAAAAGTATATTTCAATCAGCATTCAGAATCCATCAATTCTTTCCCTGGAGGTGGATAGCATTTTTTATCTCGAGTCCTTTGGAATTGTCTTGTATCATTGTATTGCCAGGAATAGTTAAGTCATTCACAGTTGACCATCATACAACATTGTTGTTACTGTACACAATGCTCTGCTCACTTTACATTGGTTCACTTCATGTATGTCTTCCAGGTTTTTAAAAAATCAACCTGCTTGTTATTCTTAGCTCCATAAGGACCTAGGGCAGATGGGTCAGAAATGGAAAGTTTGGAATTAAGGATATTTTTTATGGGCTCCGGTTTCATCCTACATTGGATCATATGGAATAATTTACACTGGGTCTAGGAAGCAAAGGGTTGGAAGGGAGAGTCAGTGGTAATGTAATTTGCCTTCTGTGGTTTTTAATCAAGCTTTCTAGCCCTAAAGACTCAGTGAGACAAATATTTATTCTGTCTCTTTTAAAAAAAACCTGCTGTTCATCTCTTATAGCACAATAATATTCTATCACAATCATATGCTACAACTTGTTCAGCCCTTCCTCAATTGGTGGGCATCTCTTCAGTTTCCAATTCTTTGCCACCACAAAAAGAGCTGCTATAAATACTTTTTTATATATAGGTCATTTTCATTTTCCTTTAATCTCTTTGGGATATAGACTTAGTGATATTGCTGGGTCAAAGGACATTAATCTTTCAATCAGTAGTTCTTGGACAGGAACTGAAGATGGACAATGATCTTGGCTCAGAAATGTATAGGGGGGAAATATATTGGATTGAGGAGTAACTAGGTGGTGTAGTGGATAAAGCATTGTGCCTGAAGTCAGGAAGACTTGAGTTCAAATCCAGCCTCAGACACTTACTTTGTGACCTTGGGCAAGTTACTTAAACCTTTTTGCCTCAGTTTCCTCATCTGTAAAATAAGCTGGAGAAGGAAATGGCAAATCATTCCAGTGTTTTTGCCAAGAAAATCCCAAATGGGGTCCCAAAGAATCAGACACAACTGAAAAGAGTGAACAACAAAAGTGCTGGATTATACTTTGAACCTCTTCGGCACTTTCAATAACTCTGACTCTTCCTTGTCACCAAAATCCATCTTTTAAAAAAAATTTTCATATTCTTCAGTGATGTTACATAGCTATAGATCATGAATCTTTGCAATCTCAAAAAAATAAATAAAACTGTAACTGACCTAAAGGGCAACAGAAAGATGTATGGTAAATATCTCTATGGGCTATGGCATAGTACCAATGATTTTGTACCCTAGAAGCTGTATAAAAGATACCATTGAGCACATGTATGACAGAAAAAAGAAGTGGGCCAATTATACAGTAATGAGAGATAACATATGGATAGCTTCAAGTATTATGATTGTGTGAATGAAACATTAAAAACTCAGTATTAGAGTTCCAGTGCATTGATTGTCTGCGGCAAGCAAATAGAGGAATTACGGAGTGGTTGAAAGGCCAAATGGATAGAGGGCTGATTAAGGAGTAAAGAAGAACTGATTTTCAGTCCTTCCACACATAATAATTGTGTGTCCATGAGCAAAACTTTTATGCTTTTGATGCCTTGGGCAACTCTCTAAGATTACAGGGTTACCGATGACACACAATGGTAAAAGAAATCACAAATTCAGACAAAAAATATCATTTCAAAAGGAATAGAGAAATTACAATCGTCACTGTTGGAGGAAATAGCCATAGTAATGGGATCATGGATCCATGGATGATAGAAATCCTAAATCTGGAGCTAGATGAGATGTCAGGGTCTATCTAGTCTGCTCCTTTCATTTTACAAATGGGGAAACTGAGGCCCATAAAAATTAAATGATTTTCCCTAGCAAGTGTATGACTTGAATTCATCTTCCCAACTCTAAGTCAAGCATTGTAATCACTATATCATGCCATATCAAGACAAGTAGAATGTCATATTATCATAGATTTAGAACTGGAAAGAATTTCAGGGGCCATTTAGTTCAACCCCTTCTTTTTTTCTTACAGGTGAGGAAAATGAGGTCCACCAAAGATAAATGACTTGCCCTACATGAGGCAAGGACAGTAATTAAGTGGCAGAGCTAGGATTTGAACTCAGTATTCTGTCTTTTTTTCTCCCATTGCATGATAACATCTCTTAATTCTAATTCTTTCCCTCTCAAAATTATTCCTATTGATCCAATATGTAGCTTGTTTATACATATTTGCCTGTTTTCTCCCCAATTAGATTGTGAGCTCCTTGAGGACAGGGACCATCTTTTGCTTCTTTTTGCCTCCCTCAGTACCTGGCACAAAGTAGCCACTTAGTAAATGTTTGATCCACTGATCTTTTATATTTCAACTTCTATATAGTAGATGATAGGATTATTAATTTTTTCCTACAAATTTTTTTGATTTGGTAAAGAAATTGTTAATTTTTGTAGTAGGGATAGGGCATGAGTCACAGAGCTATTACAGTATTTTTTCTTCAAGAGAGAAATAAAAATCATTCTGTTCGCTTACTCTGCCACCTCCACATTTGAATAAATAACAATAATAGACCAGACATTAAAGTAAATACCATATGCTAGATGGCTATAAATACATTGTTTTAAAAGTCCTGCTGTCACAGTTCTGTTTTTAGAAATATTTGCTAGAGATTGAGTGAAGTTAAGCAATGGGCTCTAGATTTACCATCTTTTATTTATATACAGTGCAATACTAATGCCCCTGAATGGGAGCAAGAGATAAGCATTCTACCCTTAGTGCCTCCCCTCTCGTTGACTTTCTATGCAATCTTCTGTTAAGTCCGGTAAGATGTCTCTATGTTAGGGTTTCCATCCTTGAAACAGTAACTGTCTTTGCAACTATGAAATAGAGGGTAAGAAAAGACAGGGACCTATACAAAATAAAATTGGATTCTTATAAACTAGGGGGTAAAAAGCAAGAATAAAAAGAAAATAGCAAAAGAAAGTGAGGGAAAGGAGGCCCAGAGATTAGTAGTATGTGAAAGGGGTGAGACTGGGGAAGGGTGGGATGAGATGGATATTTGGTGAATGAGAAGGTAAAATTGAACAGTACCCGAATCAGGAGAAAAAAGGTGATTTCCATGAACTTTGTCATGGTTTATCTCTTGATTTCCAATTGGACTGGAATAAAAAATTACAAAACATTTGTGTGTCAGACCTCTTGTACCTAAACAAATTTTAAACTATTGCTAGTATTGAGATACTGAACCATTCAACTTGACATTTGCTTTTGATATTAGGAACAGATTCACAAGTTTCCCTCAAAATGCTGAATGTAACACGATGGCCCTTTGAAGTGGGAGTTGAAAACATGAGTCACCTTTTTTCTTGTTACTTCTATTTTTCTCATAAGCCAACAAAAAACTTTTGATCTTTTAAAACTCAGATCCATTTCAATCATACCAAGGCTCCCTCTTGTGGTTTTTCTGGGGAAATTACATGCCATTCCTCCAAGTAAGTTTTACTTTTTTGATCTCAGGGACCCTTTACATTCTTAAAAAGTATTGAGGATCCCTAAGAGCTTTTGCTTATGTGAGTTATATAGATCTTGGTGTGCTGGTAAATATTTAACAACAGGCTTTCTGGAAGAAATATACACATGGCACACTTTTAAGTTTAATTTGTATTATTAGCATTTTCTCCATAGTCTTCTGATGTCTAGGCAGTAAACAAAACAAGAAATTAGGCCCTGGTTTGTGGCTTTGCTGATTTCTGAACTGTAAATGCTCTTACTGAAGATTTAATAATAGACTCTTAGAGGGTTCTGTGAGCCAGGTCAAGATGACTCTAGCACATCCCTGCTCTTGTATATATGTATCATTAGAAATGAAAATTGCTATAGTATAAAAATGTTTATTAATTAATTTAAAAGAATGAGTTTTAAAATAACATATTAAAGTAAATAACATTTTATTAAAATAACTACATTTCACAAAACAAAAAAGAGAGAAAGGAAAGGCATTTTACATATTTTTTGCTAATCTTTTTAATATCTGGCTAATAGGAAGACAGCTAGGCTCCCACATCTGCTTCTACATTAATCTGTTGCAATCTGTTGTTTGAATTGAAACAAATGGAGAAAATCTGACCTCACACAGATATGTAGTTGGAAAAGGAAGGGAGTGTTTTAAGAGGCAAATATCATCTTGGTATTATTATGAAAAGTTCTGAACTTTTGCATCCCTTGGATAGGTTTTGGGAATCCCTAGGGATCCTGGAACCACACTTTGTGAATCACTTTCCCACAAAAATTTATGATTTGCATGATGGGAACTATCTAATTCAAGCTAAATTTAAGATTTTATGTAAATAACAAACAAACTGATGAGTCTTATTCTGAGACTGAACAGAAATTTATACACAAGAATCATACAGGATGAGACTATAGGAATGGTTTTATCTATGCCATTGGAGAGAGTGCTCATAATGATCAGACTGAAGATTGAGTGAAGTAAAAAAAAAAAGGATCTCTAACAACTAGGCAAAAGTTAATTAAAGTTCTAAATCAGGACATACCTAGGATGTGCCTGCAAAGTTCCTATAAATGGGCAACTTGTTTACAAAACCTAATGCCAGGGCTTCCTAAAAGGCCAGAGTAATGAGTAATCACTGACATTTTTACATAGCACTTTGCATACATTATCGCATTTGTTCTTCATAACAACTAATGAGACAGGCATGATAATTCCCATTTTACATATGAGGATTGGAGTTCAGAGAAGTTAAATGACTTTCACATAACTGTATAGCTGGTATGTATCAGAGGCACAATTAGAACCCAAATTTTCCCAACTCTAAGAAATTCTCTTTCAAGAAGATGATTTCCTTTGTAGTCACTATCAGGCTATAAATAATGTATACTTACGACATACATAACGAGTTAAGGAAACAAATTCCAATTTGATAAATGAGTAATGATAATTTTATAAAGGCATTAAAATAATGCACATATCCTATTAGTTACTATGTAACTCTTTCAACATTCCTTCCATCAAACGTGTGTGTTCCTAATGTATGTTTTTCTTTTTTTTTAGAAAAAGGTACTTTGTTTTATGTTATTAGAGATTTTGGCATAGGCAGCAGGATCTGAGAAATACTTCTGTTGTCTTAAAAGCTCACACATGGCAGGTACTGGATTTATTTTTCCATTTGTTTCAGTAGGTCAGGAGCTCTATCTAAATCTTCCTGCCCAGCAGCTAGAACTGTACAGCATTCTAATAGGTATTTTAAAAGTGCTTTGGAAGAAGGAAAATATCAAAGAGGAAGAGGAATAGAAGAAAAAGAAGACAGAAAAAGAGGGAAAGAAGAATTGCATTCCTGTTTTTCTGAATTAGATAAGTAGCAAGTAGCATTTACTGATCATTTGTATGGGGTGTGTAGCATCATACAAAACTTAGTGGGGATATACACAAGAAATGAAAGATTTGAACCACTCCCAAAGAACAATCACAAGCATTATGAGAAAGATGTAAGAAAGTATATGAATAAAGTGCAAAACAAGTATAGATACTTAGATTTGAGAATCATCTTACTATTTGGAAGATTGTAACTAGGTGAGTAGAAAGGATTTAAAAAGATGATTCTTTATTATTTAGACTGGAAGATTTGACTGGGAGTAGAAGCTGGAAATGTTAAGAGACCTTAAAGCAGATATTTTACACTAAAATAGCCTTAGTTGAATAGGTCAGGATAAGGAACATTCATGTTGTCTCAGAGTTGGAGGGGTACACACAAACCATACTTGAAAAGGAATCCTCTCTAGAACATCCAAAAGTAGCTTCTGAATGAAGAACTCTGGGAAAACTGTTGGTTTCCCAGGTATCCCCTTTAACTTTTGTTAGGAATGTTGCCCTTGCCTCAAGCTTATAGCTATTTTTCTTCAACTTTCACCCTTAGTTCTCCCTTGTGGGGCAAAATTAAATGCATCTAATCCCTTTCCCGTGCAATAACACCTTAAATTCTGCTATTATGTCCCCTTTCCCCCAAGGTAGCTAGGTGGGATAGTGAATGGGACCCTGGACCGGGGCTCAGGAAGACCTGAATTTAAATCCAGTTTCAGACACTAGCTAGTGGGTACTGAGCAAATCACTTAACCTCTTTTTGCAGCAGTTTCTTCAACTGTAAAATGGGAATCCTAATAGTACCTACCTTCCAGGGTCATTGTGGGGATTAAATAAGATCACATTTGTAAAGTGCTTATTAGCACAGTGCCTGGCACACAGTGGGAGCTTATTAAATACTTCTTCCCTCCCCTAAGTCTTTTATTTTCTAGGCTGAACTTCCTCAATTTCATCAACTCATCCATTGTTGGCAATTGAATGCTGAAAGGCAGGATTGCTTTTGGTTTTCCTTTCCTTTGGCCTCAGAGCCAAGAAAATCTGGGTTCAGATCTTGTCTCTGACATATTCTGGTTTTGTGAATTTGGGCAAGGTACTTACTTTCTCAACGCCCAGGGAGCTTTCTAAGACTGAAAGTTTAGGAAAAGGTGCTGACCTACGTTGATGAACAAAGTTCCTTCCCCTAGCAATTCCTTACAGCAGTGAAATCACAGATCTGGCCCCTATTCCTTATCTTCTTATGGTGGCATGTTCCTCTGTTCTAGCCTCACCTATTTTTTCTCTTATCCAGTTAGTCATTCCTAAAATAAAACTGAATACACTATCCCAGATGTTGTCTTATGAAGGCCCAATACTTGAATTAGATCTTCTCATCAGCTTGAAAATTTAGTCAGAGGACATCTACTGATACCTGTCCTGAGATTAGTAACATTGCTAGTTGATGTGAGGAAATAAAAATTAGTATCAAATATGATTCAGGCCCTCTTGACAGTGAATCAGAGTATTCCATGGAAACCAGAAGACCTTTATTTTATTCCTTTCCTCACACTATATGAGATAGCATTAGTTTTGCTTACTTGTTAAGTAGAAAGGAGAAAGATGGAAGGGGGAGAGTGGATGGGGTTAGTGGAACCAATTATAAAGAATATCTAACAAAATCTTCAAAAGCCTATAGATGACTATTCATTTCCCAGTAATACCTATCACCTACTGAGCACATTTAGGTGTGGCTACATCTATACAATGTAAGACTATCTTACATGGAAATACAATTTGAAGGGATCTTAAAGGTCATTTAGGCCAATCACTTGCTCCAGGAGGAAGCCTTTCTATGTGGAAACTCAGATGACTGACTACCCAATTTGTGGTTAAATTCTCTGATGGAGTGAGATTCACTGACTCCTGGGGCAATTCTATTCCACCTTTTCGAACTTTTTTTTTCCTAAGTCAAAGATCATTTATTAAGCACCGGTTATGTATTATGTTAGGGCCAAGCTGGGTGGCACACTGGATGGAATGCCGGGCCTAGAATCAGGAAGATTTCTCTTCCTGAGTTCAAGTCTGGCCTCAGTCACTTACTAGCTATGTGAGCCTGGGAAAGACACTTAATCCTGTTGGCCTCATTTTCCTCATTTGTCAAATGAGCTGGCAAAGGAATTGGCAAACCACTCCAGTACTTTGCCAAGAAAACTGCCAAAGGAGTCATGAAGAGTTAGATATGAGAGAAGAATGACTGAACAGTGACTGAAAATAACGATGTGTTGGGCTAAACCTGGGGATACAGAGAAAGGCAAAAAAATGATTTCTATGCTTAAGGAGCTCACAGTCTAATGGTGGAGGCGACAAGCAAAAAACAAGATTGATGCAGCATAAATTGGAGATAATCTGGGAGAGAGGATGAGAAGATTAAGGAGGACTGTAAGTCTTCTTGCCGAAGGCGAGACTTTAGCTGAGATTTGAAGGAAGCCAAGAAAGCAATGAGGCAGAGAGGAGGGGAGAGCTCAAATCTAGGTTGATTTTTTTTTCTTTTTGGTAATTTTCATTTATGGGTCATAGATTCTGATGTCTAGAGCAGTGGTTCTCAAGCTTTTTGTTCTCAAGACATTTTTGTAATCCTAAAAATTATTGAGGACTTCCTAAAGAATTGTTGTTTATGTGAATTATATCTGTATTTAGCACATAGAAAATTGAATTTTCTTAGTGTCCTTATGAAAACAGTTTTGACCTTTGGACAACCTGAAAGGGTTGTGGGGACTCCCAGAGATCCTCATACAACACTTTGTGAAAAATTGGCCTAGAGCAATATAGTTTATTCCCATTCTTCTGTGGCAGCTCTTTAGATATTTAAAGGCAGCTGTCATGTTTCCTCTAATAAGCTAATTACCTTCAAACCTTGCTGTTACTGCACCATTCATTATTTCCTATCAAGCAAAATTCAATATGATGTGATAATGTCTTGGATGTGATCCCAGAGGGATTTTGTTGCTAAAGCACTAATAAAACTCAACTTTAATGAAAAGTTACATGTAAGGTGAGATGGCATGGAATCCATGAGAGTCTTTTAGTGTAACTATCCATGGATATCATAATAGTGAAACTCCAGGGTCCTCCCTACAATAGTCTGATAATTTAGGTGGGACACTAACTTTATGGAGAGTCAGTAATCAAATAGATACGTGAGTCTGCCAATTGCAGGAGGGAGGCTTGTCACAAAGAAACATCAGTCACTTCTTAGCTTCAGATTTGTGATAGTGATCAAGTCATGGCATTGTCATCGTGCAAATGTGCAAATCACCAAGAATGCTGCCATGTAAAGGCTCCCTCATTGTCAACGTAGCTATTGATGAGGCTGATTTGGCAAACACTATCCCATACAGTTTCAGTGGAAAATCTACAACATTTTGTGAATGATAACACTCAAAATATCCCTGTGAGTGTAGGCCGATATTCTCATTATTCTCATTTTCTAGATAAGGAAACTGAGATGAAATTCCCTGCCTAGGGTCAAAGAACAAATCACTGGCAGAATAAGATTAGGACATGAATTCTTGATTTTCATTCCTTTGCTCAGTCAACTAAGTCGCTCTTTTACACTGTGTGGAAATGGATTATTCTCAGGCACTAACAATGATGCAACAGCAATCAGTTGAAAAATGAAAATTTGGTAAGTTACAACAGTTCGAGCTTTCCTCATAATAAACTTTTCAGGTAGGTGATCCGAATATTATTATATTTATTTTACATGTAAAGAAACTGAGACTCAGAGATGTTACAGGATCATAGATTTCTCATTGGAACAGGTCATTTAGTTTAAGGTTCTCATTTTGCCTATGAGGAAGCTGATATCCAAAGGGTTTGTAATTTGTCCAAAGTCACAAAGTGATTGGCAGGGCTAGGATTGGAAATCAGGAGCTCTGACACCAAATCCAGTATTCTTGCCACTGTACCTCATTGCAAGTTAAGTTATTTGAAGATAAACAGGTAGTAAGCTGCAAAAGTCCACATCTGGTTAGGCTTCTTTACCCATCTTCCCAGTTGCCTTTTGCAGATGGCACCAACATTCTTAAAGGCACATGGGTTAGAAATCTTGGAACTGTCTTTGACTCTTCCCTCTCCCTTCTTTCCTCTTTCCTCACCCCCACCCCCTGTATTCAATTAGTTGCTGACATGTTCATTTTGTCTCTGCAGTATCTCCTGTATCCATTCCTGCCAGTTCACTCAGACTGCTCTCACACAGTTCACCTCCTCATTACCTGGTCTCGATTATTGTCATGGCCTACTTATTCATCCCCCTGCCTTTAGTCTCTCCCCTTAACAATTCATCCTTTCTACAGTAACCAAAGTCATCTTCCCAAGGCACAGATCTGGCCTTATATAACTTAGTAGCTCACTAGACTCTCCACATTTGCTTCCCATCTGCCTTTTCAGCCTCATTCCACATTATTTTCCTTCATGCACACAGTGTTTCAGCCAACACAGACTACTGACTGTTCCCTAAACTTCACATAGTGTATCCCATCTCTGTTCATTTGAACAAGCTCTCCTTCATATCAGTAATGCCCTCAGTTTTCATTTCTGCCTTCTAGAATCTATTCTGTCTGTCTCTCTGTCTCTTGTCTCTCTCTTGGTTCTACTCTTTCATAAAATTTTCTCTGTTCCCTCTTTCTCTTCAGACCTTCCTAAACATTTTGCCAAGATCTCTTCTTTGGCCCCAATGTATCCCACCTTGTATTATATTTATGCTTTTGTATGAATATTCTAATCTTCACCTACTCCCTAGTGGAATCTAGATTCTTTGAGGCCTGGGATTGTGTAATTTTTTTTTAACCTTACAGTCTCCCCCAGTATTTAATATAATTCCTTCCACATAAAAGGTGGTTAATAAAAGTTTGTCAGATGAACCAGTCAATCCACTATCTTCTTCATCAGTCATGTTTTATCTTACTCATGTGAACCAGTTGGGCTCATATTTTGCACTAAATTGACCTGTTATTTTGGTATCATGCAGACATAATCCAATAATTTGTTTTTACCATGTATATCAATTTTTTTGCATCTTTATCCTTGAGCCATATGGCATCCTAGCACACTAGCACTATGCTTTTTCAACCAAGTGTCAATATGGTGGTAAACACAGTTTAATCACAGAAACACCATCTGAGGTTATATCTATGTGATGCTACAATGAGTTAAATAATGACAGCAATCCTTCATATGGTGCTTTCTTCACAACAAACTTATAAGAAGGGTGATCCAAATGTTAATATGTTAATTTTCCATGTGAGGAAACTTAGGATCAAAGAAAGGTCTAGTATCAGAGATTTCTACATAGAGGAATTTTGTCAATCATTCAGACCATATTTTACTGAATTGGTTAATTGCTTTTGAATATACTGACATAACAAGTATTTATTAAGTGTTTACTCTATGCAAGCCACTATGCTAAGCACTAGGAATATAAATATGATCCAAAAGAACCTTTGAGGGCCCTGTCCTCAAAGAGCTTATATCCTAATGTTATTCATTCATTTTTCACAGTCACATCTGCGTCGTCATGACCTCATTTGGTTTTTCTTGGCAAAGATAATGGAGTGGATTGCCATTTCTTTCTCCAGCTCATTTGACAGATGAGGAAACTGAGGCAAACAGGGTTAAGTGACTTGCCCAGGGTCACACAGCTAGTAATTGTCTGAGGCCAGATTTGAACTCAGGAAGAGGAGTCTTCCTGACCCAGGCCTGGCACTCTCTCCACTGTGCCGCCTAGCTTCCCTATAGCCTAATGAGAGAAGACAATATGTAGAAAGATGTTGAAAAGGAGAGGGGGAAAAAGGTACTCAACATGGGAGAGTAATGGAGAACGCCTAAAGAATGCAGCTTGGTTGGAAATGAAAAGATGGCTGACCTGGTTGCCTTCCTCAAAAGGGGGTTCTGGGAGGAGCCATTCAAACAGAGGGAAAAGTTCCAGACTCATAAGTTAATTCAGAGATATGAATTCTAAGGCTCAAATGATTTTCTAGGATGAAGAGATTTCTGGGACAGTATGAAGAAACTCAATAATTTGTTTTTATGATGTATAAATCTATCATAGTATACGTTTAGTTCATTTGTCTTTGTCCTTGACAAGTTTGTCCTGTGTCAGGAGAGAGCTGACCTCCTTAGTCCACCATCAACTTAATAGAAATGAATTTAGGTCAATCTAGTATGACTGAAATAACAACAATATATCAGAACCATATAAATACATCTATTTATTAGCAATATCAATTGATTCAGCTTGTGGAAAAAAACCAACACTTTTCTAGGCTTTTGTCTAATGGGGTGGTTTTATATAGGCCTGGCTTTCCTCACACCTTTTGTATGTGGTATGTCCTGATTTTTCAACCATTGTTTTGGTAGATTCATCACTTGACAAGGGGAAATATATTTCCTTTGGTCAAGAAGCATAAATGAGAAGTCTGGATCAAAGTTAAGAATTCATGGCCTAGGAGTTCAATCCATTCAGCTATGTTGCTGCCTTGAATTGATGGATAGCTTGTTCAATTATTTCTTTAGAGTTAGCATTTTTTTTAGAAAAAATATCTGATTATTTCAAAGTACTTAACCAATATGAATTCACAGCAGTCCCTAGCAACCTGAAAAGAATGGAGCAAACATTATTATCCTTTGACAGTTGGAAAAGAATGGATGGACTTGCTGTTGTAATGATGATCAGAATAAAGCAGAATAAAGAAGAGAGGGTTTCTTTTCCTCTGGCACCTGCTTTGCACTCCTGACTTCACTCTTAATGAGTACCTCCTTGCTGGATGTGGTGTGCATTCACCAATAAAGATTTCAGAATACAAAGCATCATGTGTGCTACAGGTATTCTTACTGATGCATTTGACAGATATTAAAATGCCTTCATCATGTGCACAAGGCTATTGCATTTTTCCATAGTTTCTGCTAAATTCTCTCTGTCTCTTTCTTCACTCTTTCTTTTTTGTTATAGGCAAAGCTTGGTCTTATTTGGATTGACTGTTTTAATGAGCCATATATAAATGCCCATGATGCCAGTTACAAATGAAATAGTCAGTGCTGTACTAGGTCTAATAAATCAAGAAATAAGAAATGGTCCTTTATGAGAGACCATCCTATAACAGTATTTATATCTTGGGACTAATTTTTTTCCTTTTCACATACGCTAAGGGCAGTTCCAAGAGAAGGCTGTTAGTCCTGAAAGTATTATAATGAACTACCAATTATTTGCCTTTGGAGCAAGGATTTTAGAAGGTAATATTTCATCTCAAACTCCCGTTGTTGGGGAATGACTTCTGCCCTTTGTAGACAGGCTCATGGAAAGTTTCTGAGATATGGAATTTAAAATCGAGTTAGAATTGAAGGAAGGGAAGAAAAAACCAAGCAGCATTTATCAGAATGACATGATCATTATATAGGGTGATGAGGGTTTGGGGTGTGTGTGTGTGTGTGTGTGTGTGTGTGTGTGTGTGTGTGTGTGTGTGTGTGTGTGTGTGTGTGTGTGTGTGTGTGTGTGTGTGTGTGTGTGTGTGTGTGTATGTGTGTGTAGGGGATGACCATAGCACCTAACAAAGATTATATCCTAAGACATGCAGCGGGTCTGATCTGGATTGGTGAAGGAAAAACAACAATGAAATTAATCAAGTGAAATTCATCAAAAATAAATGTGAAGCCCTATACCAACCTGAGTCTGAAAAATTATTTTCAGGATGGGGGAGGTTCATGTGAAAAAGACCTAAGGACTTTAGTGGACTCCAATGCCAATGTGAATCAAAGGTGTGATATTGAGCCTTCCCTGCAAAACCAATATAATATGGAATGTAAACTCCTTGGAGGCAAGGACTATTTCACTTTTGTATTTTATCCCTAGCACCAGCCCAAGGCCTGACAAGTAGGAGGCATTTAATAAGTTGCTGCTGATTGACTCTTGGTCTTGATTATTTTAGTAAAATTATAGTCTCCAGAACATGGGAGCAATAGACTTGATATAATATGAGTTGGTAAGATATCATGTGGAGTATGGGGTTAATTTCAGGACTCCACATCATGGGAAAGACATTGATATAAAGGGTTACAACCAAAGGGATGTGACCAGGATGGTGGAAGATCTGAAAACCACGCCTTATAAAAATCATCTGATTGAAGTAGAGAAGATTTAATGGGGATATTACTTGAAGAATCTATAAATATTTGACTAACTGTCATGAAGAAGGGCCATTATATTTGATTTTGGCCTTTGACACCAAAAGATGGAGGATTCAGAGAGAAAACAATTTGGTGTGAATTAAAGAGAAACTTCTCAATGTTTATAGCTATCCAGAAGTAAAATGATCTATCTCAGAAAGGAAGTGGTTTTCCCTCCCTGGAGGTCTTCAAGTGGAGTGTGAATGACTCTTTTGGGGATATAATTCAGATTGGACTAAATGACCTCAGAGGTCACTTCAGATTCTCAGATTGTGTAAAATTGAAGGTCTTTGAAGCAAATGAAATATGTTGCAGATTGAGAGGTTCAAGATACAGTTAATCACAAAATTTTAGAGCTGGAAGGGATTTCAGAATTTCTTAATCTAAACTTTTCAGTTGATATATAAGGAGGATAATGATGGCTAAAATTTACATACAGCACTTGAAGGTTTTCAAAGTGCTTTGCATGCAATCCCATATTTGATTCTCACAACAGCCTATTTTGGGATTATACACACACACACATATGTATATATACGTGTGTGTGCACATACACTTATATGTGTGTGTATATATTATAACATACATAATATATAATATGTATGTTACTGTCAGTATTATGATTCCCATTTTACAGAAAAGGAAACAGGCTGAAAAAGATAAGTGATTCCCCAAAATCATATGACTAGTTTAATGGCAGAGTCAGTACTAGAATCAAAATTTCTTATTTGCAGTCCAGGGTTGTTTCTTTTACTCTCCAGTAATTACATCCTATTTGGAAAGTACAGATATGCCTTCAGATCCTAGGTTTTAGACCTGTGCTTTTATACTTTTCCCTGTACTAGATAAGCAAGCAGGACTATATTGATTTGCTATAAACAAATCAATCATGATGAGCTACATTTCTCATTAGGAAGCCCAGATTAGAGTAGACCCTTATGTGAACTCTTCACTTCAAACATATATCATGATTGTTGTTCAGTTCAGTTGTGTCCACTCTCTGTGATCCTATTTGGGATTTTCTTGGCAAAGACATTGGAATAGTTTGCTGTTTCCTTCTACAGCTCATTTTCCAAATGAGGAAACTGAGGCAAACAAGGCTAAATGACTGGTCCAGGGTCATGTAGCTAGTAAGTGTCCGAGGCATGATTTGAAAGCAGGTCTTCCTAACTCCAGACCTCTTATTAACTCTAGTGCTCTATCCTGGGTCATCTAGTTGCCCCATAGATGTCTTGATAGTCTGATTTATAAATGTTAGGCTTTTCCTAGTCTCTTAATCAAATGGTCATAAGTTCAAATCATTCCAGGTCTGGTATTTCATATTGGTGTAATTTTGGGTCAGAAGCAGAATGGTTCCATGTATAGTGTTTGATAGAGTGTTAGGTTTGAAGTCAGAAAATGATGAGTTCAAGTCCTGCCTCTGAAACTTACTAGCTGTGTGATCCTGGACAAGTTACTTACCTTCTTTATGTTGCTGCAGCTCTCTAGAATTTATGTACGAATCATAGAAAAGTGTTTCTACATCTTGCTAATGGAAGAAGTTCTTAGAGCTAAGGAAATCACCAGTGTTTGTAATGAATTTATTTCTACAAACTTCTTTCCATATCTGTTGTTCTGTTCATTAATAAAACCTCTGGGGTGTGTGTGTGTGTGTGTGTGTGTGTGTGTGTGTGTGTGTGTGTGTGTGTGTGTGTGTTGATGTGTCTGTGTGTCTGTGTTATACAGTTTTAGATGACAAAATTGTGAAGCACTACCGCGTGAGAACACTTGATAAAGGAGGCTTTTTCCTTACCCGGAAAAGAACTTTTGATACCTTGAATGCTTTTGTGGACTACTACACCAAAACGGATGACGGTCTCTGTGTCAGACTTGGAAAACCATGCCTAAAGGTACAGTCAATGATTCAGTTACTATCCTTGTGATTCCCCCCTTCAGATATGACAATTTGTTATAAGATGGGTCAAACCAAAAGAAGTGCCATCTGATAATGTATGGCAGATATCAAAGGTCACACTGGTTTGGTCCTTTGAACTAAGACGTTGATAAAGTGATGGGCCTGAAGACCAGAATTTCAGATTGCAATTTACTGTGAGTCTGTATAATAGAATAAGTAGACCCTTTGTAAGTTTCCCAGAATTTTTATAGGTATCGTTTTCCTGTTTTTGACAATAAGGTGTTTGAAATTCTCTTTTTCTCATTTGACAGGGGAGAGGAGTGATGTTTAGAAGTATTTGAATATTTCTTCTTTTATTTGGTTGTTTCACATAGTGTTTCCTTTATAAAATATTTGAAATTATGGAGGATTTGTATACATGAGGTTAGATCCATTTCACAGTATTATAAGGCAGTTCACTGTATTTCTGATGACTAAAACTAACCCTTGGGTTTACAAAGTTTGGAAAATGAAGTAACGTTATAGGTAGCTCTTTCTCCAACTGACCTGTGACTGGGGGTACTTGGTAAAGGACTTTGGAAGCACTGCCATGCCAACATTCTATACAGTGTATTAATGAAAAATTAGTGAATTGAATTGAACTTCAAGCTCCTTCATTTTATCCTTTCATACTACAAGGTATTTTCTTTCCTCTCTTTCCTCACCTCAGATACCAAACTTCCCTGTCTACCTTTCAGACGCAGCTCAAATCCTTCTTCTGCAGGCTCAGTTTTGGCCGTCTACCCAAGTCACTTCCCTTTGTGAATACCTTTATTCTATATGTATTTTATATATCTTACATTACATAGTTCACATGCTTTCTTCTCCATTCAAATATGAGTTTTCTAAGGTCAGGGGTTTTGTTTTTCCCCCATCCCCTTCTATCTTACATATGAAATTCATCAATCCTCTTCATATCTTAGGCACCTTCAATCTCTTCCTCTTTTAGTTTCTTTTGGTCTACATGTGTGTGTGTATGTGTGTATATATATATATGTGTGTGTGTGTGTGTATATATATATATATATATATATATATATATATATATATATGTGTGTGTGTGTGTGTGTGTGTGTGTGTGTGTCTGTTGTCTATCTATCTATCTCTCCCTCTCTCCCTGTCTCCGTCTCTCCCTCCAGAGATCTACCTCATCTTTAAAAAAAATCTCATTTCTTAAAGAAGCCTATTCACTGAATGGATGTTGCTTCACTCAAAGTGAGAACCTAAAAAGACCTTAGCCTAAAAGGGCCAGGGTCTCCCATTGCATCCTAGGCCATCTCCAGTCATCCTGATGAATATTTGGTCACTTGACCCAGATGGCTCTAGAGGAGGTGAGGTTGGTGACCTTGCACAGCCCTTCCTCACTCAAATCAAAGTCAGCTGCAAGTCATATCATCATTTCCCTGATGTCATGGTCCTCTCTGAGAATGAAGGACAAACACAACAACAACCTCCTTCCCTCCTTCCCTCCCTTCTCCCCCGTCTCTATCTCTGTCTCTCTTTCTCTCTGTCTTTCTCTCTCTCTCTCTCCAGGGATCTACCTTATCTTTAAAAAAAATCTTACCTTGACTGTGATATCCCACTCAAACTTTTATACTAACTTACTCCTCCCCTTAATTGCCAAAGTTCTAGAAAAAGTTGTTTGCTCTTACTGCTTCTATTTCTTTACTACTTATTCGATGCTTTGCTTGAAATAGTTACTTTTAAAATTGTTTAATAAATTTTTATTTAAAAAATGTGATTTCTTTCTCAACCTATATGCAGTGTTTAATACTGTTTCTGACCTTTTCCTTCTGTCTCCTCTCTCTTTTCCCTGGCTTTCTGTAATACAGTACACTCAGTTTTTCTCTAGTTTTCTCTGCTTTTTCATTGTCTCTTTTGCTAGCTTCTCATGTTCTTCCTGCCCTTTAAGTGTATTGCCCCCAAGGTTCAGCCTTGGACTTTTCATCTACTTGTATGGCTTCCACTATCACCTTTCTGTCGCTGACTCCAAAATATTTATCTTCATTCCTATTATCTGTCCTAGAGTTTATTCCCAAATTTTTGGTTGGCTCTTGGCTAGCTTAACCTGGATGTCCAACAAGCATCACAAATTCTTTATGTCACAAAATGAATTTACCATCAAAATCTCCAACCAGCATCCTAAATTCATTATGTCTTAAAATGAATTCACTGTCTCCCCTCAAATCTTCTCTCATTTCCTTCTGTAAGACTACTATCACATCTATGACATTGCATTCTACCTTCTTTCTCATCTTTCACGTTTGTCAGTTATCAAGTCCTGTGATTATATTCCCTTAGTATTTCTCACATTCTTTCCCTCCTTTCTATTCACGCTGTAACCATCCTAGTTCATATTACCTAGACTGTATTAATAGACTTCCTGCTTCTGCTCTATCCCAGAAATGTCCACATCACTGCCAGAATAATTTTTTCTGAAGCAACGTTCTGTTTACATCACTTCCTCTACTAAAAAACTGGATCCTTCCCTATTACCTCTCACATAATGTATAAACTCCTATACTAGTATGCAAGACCCTCTATACTCTAGTTTCAGCCTAAATGATCTCAATGTCTTCTCACACTCCTTCCATTCATATGATCTATATCCCAATCAAACTACCCTGAATCCATCACCTGCCCTTACCTGTCCTCTCCACCTTTCTTCATACCATCCATCATGCTTAAAATGAGCTCTCCCTTTCTACCTCACTGAAGTCTTGCCATTTCTTTAACAGTATGTGTTAATCAGTGGGAAAAAATGTGAATTTTTTTCTTTGATATATTCTTTATAACAGAAAGAAGTGCCAACTACTTTTGATTTGTCATATAAAACTGTGGACCAGTGGGAAATAGATCGAAACTCTCTGCAACTTCTGAAAATACTCGGATCTGGCCAGTTCGGTGAGGTGTGGGAAGGCTTATGGAATAATACTACTCCAGTAGCAGTCAAAACATTAAAACCAGGTATGATATCATCATAATTTAAATGATAGATTTATTTATCTATTGCCATCATTCCTCTTTGAGGGCCTTACGGAGTATATCAGTACTGTACATATATGGTTCTAAGCAGACTACAAAGCCTTCCAATAGTGGAGAATCAAACACTGATAACGTATAGATCATATTGAGATCAGAAGCTTCAGAACACAAAGATAAGGGCATCCTCTTGCAGTTGGAAGAATATATAAGGATTCAAGACTAAAAATAAAATACCCATCTCTTTTGAAACGCCAACACTCAGCTTCTCAATGGCTCTTTTTTCCAGGTTCTAATACAAAAAGAAAAAAAATTGTTGATTTTTGAGAAAGTAGAACCTTAAAGTATACAAAGAATGACTTTTTAACCAAATTTATGTGCTTGTGGAGGTGGAGAGAACCCCAGGAGGTTACAGAGGCCTTTTCAAGTAATTTCCTTATTTGGAAATATCAGAAATTCCTTTCTTTTTCCCATCTTGCTTTGCCTATTGACAGAAAAATGAAAGTGATCAGGCTCTTCTCTCGATGGCTTTATGTGGTAGGAGTACAAAGAGTTCTCTGGTACTTCTAGGAGGTGTTGCTTTTCATACATGATGTACCAAATGAGGTCAGATTCTACAGAATAGCTATAGTAGGACTTTAGTCATCTTTTAAATATGGAGTATCACAAAAATCGTAATGTTGTTTTAAGCTATTAAAACTTAAAACCTTTAAAATTTTTAAAATTAAACTTTAATAGCTTAAAGTGGCATTGACAGGGGATACCCTGTATGATAGACCTTCTGGGGCCTCATTTATTCATATAAGCCACAAATACTGAGCATAAGGCAGACTTCAGAATGTTAGAACCAGAACGTTCCATTATTACTAGTTCTGTTGTATGTACGCAGGTAATTAGCATATATTCCACTATGGTCCTTCTCTTATGTCCCATCATAGCTTGGTGGTAATCTTGGGTTTTTAAAGGTTATGCCAGCACAGCGCAAACTGTGGCAGATTCTGCCAAAGCTGGAAAGCCTCTGAGTTTGGGCCCAGTTATGGAATATAAGTCTGTTGTATGTGGGCCAGCCTCTCAGTGTGGAGAGACTCATTACCTGATTGGCTTCAGGGGGATGTGTTTGAGTCATAACAATTTGTGAAGACAATATAAATTATTGTTGTTACATGTTTTGGAAGGTAGAATGTCCATCCTGACAAAACTGAAGATACTGAAATACTCCTCATTTTATAGGGGATGACAAAAACTGCCGCATCTCAGGATTACTGGTTACCTAAACAAAAGAATTCACTCAAAGTAAGGCTAGTTAATTTGATGAAGTCAACAGAATATTGAGTGATTAAAAGTCACTTGATTGCTCCAGGTTATTAAAAAATGTGGCTGGGCTGTGAAGATATACTTTACCTGAGCTATTGTTGGCTATGTATCAGTTTTTTCCCTTGGCACCTACAAGGCTATCAAAGCAAAATGTTATAATCACTTTCATTAATCATTCCTCAACCAGCTAACATTTTAGATCTTTGTATCTTTGTACTTACTAAAAGTCAGAGAATCTGACTTACTACCTTTGGAAAGACACTTTATCTCAATGGGCCTCAATTTCCATGAGTAAAATGAAACGGTTGAACTACATGACTTCTAAATTCCCTTCCAGTTAGACATTATCTAGGGGCCATATCTCACCTCAGCAAAGCTGTAAACCAGATTGAGGGTAATCAACAGGCCTCAAAACCATTGGTAACTAAGGGGAGTGTCTATCTCAATCATGTGAAGACTTCCTCCATTGGAATGGTTGGATGAGAACAATTTGTTCCAACAGCCATGAAGGTAGCTGAATCTGGTGCTGTGGAGAGCTTACAGCTTGATCAGACATTGAAGGTGCCAAGGTCATCCTGGGCCATTATACTGATTTTCCTCTTGACATTGGACTTTGATGACTCTGGGAGAGAGAATGAGACTGATGTCTTTGTGTAACTCTGCCTCACTTAAATCCAGTTCATGTGCAAGTCAAGATATCACCCATGATGTCAGTGTTCTTCTTCAAGAGGATGGATGAACAACAGTTATCTGTATTAATAGCTAAACATTTATTTAACTCTTAAAGCATCTTTCTCTCCAAATCCTGTGAAGCAGGTAGTACAATTATCATTAAATAGGTTTGGAAGCTGGAGATCAGAGTAATTGTCTTATCCAAGGCCACATAGTCAATTAGCATAAGGATTTAAACCTAGAGCTACTTACTTTGGATCCAGTGCTCTTTTTACTAGGTCTCTCTCTCTCTCTCTCTCTCTCTCTCTCTCTCTCTCTCTCTCTCTCTCTCTCTCTCTCTCTCTCTCTCTCTCTCTGTCTCATCATTATATAAATACTCTCAAAGGAAGGACCCTCTGGAGTTTTAGAAAACACCAAGAAGAATATTTCTTGTAATTCAGCACATAAACAAACAAAATGCAACAGTTTTCTCTCCAATAGGAATCATTGTTATTGATTTATGGTGCAATAGCAGTAAATAGCTTTGGTGATTGGTTAAATGCTTTCACTTCCTTTGGACGATTAATCAATCTCAGCAGCTATTTATTGCTTAGCAGACGACCAAGCAATAAAGATGACCCTTGGAATAAACCCCTGCAGTAGCTCTGATGGGCAAAAATGAAAATTTAATGCATGTTACTGGATGAGTTGATATTGAGTCTCTTAAGCTCTATTGCTTGTTAGCCTTTGCCAGATTGAACCACAGAAGGAAGAAAAAGAACAATCAGCCTGTCAATGTCATTAACTCATCTTGACTATCACTAACATTTTGATGCAGAATCATAATTTTCTAGGATTCCATGGCCATGATTCTAACCTCAGTCACTATAATAATATACTTGCTTACATTTGCTTTTGTTTGACTAGAAGTAATAATGCTATTACCACTGGAAGCTCCATGGATCAATGTCTCCATGGATTAGGGCCCCACTGATCTCACCAATACTAAGTGACTCATTAACCCTCAAAGAGCAAATATTGCTTTCTGCCAAGATGCAGAATCACAAACTAAAGCTTGTATCAGCTAGCCATGGCTCCATGTTACTGATTCCACCCCTGTGTGCTGAGAACTTCACCAATTACTTTAAACATTCTTTGAATAAAGACATCATGATGGACTTGCCAGCAGTATTGCCTCTTGTTATAAGAAACTCTAACATTAGAGACAGTGTGGATTCACCCACACAGCTGAGCCACAGGACGTATGAATGTTCTTTCTAAAATATGACTCAAGAATTGAACACGATATTCCAGCTTTGATCTAACTAAGGGGGAGTGCAGAAGCACCTTCATTTCCCTTGTGCTGAATACCATGTCTCTTTTAAGGATTCCCACAGTCGCATTAATTTTCTTGGTTGTGATATCCCATTGTTGGTACATATTGATCTTACATTTCTTTAAATCTCCAGTTCTTTGGTTTTATTTTTTTCCAGAGAAATAGCTACATAAGCACTCTTCTCTTTCTCTTACTTCTGATGTGGATTTTTTTAAACAAAGATATAAGACTTGGCATTTATTTTTATTCACTTTTTTCTTATATTCTACGAAACTTTCTAGTATGAAAGATTTCTGTAGATTACAACTTTTTCTTCCAACATCTTAGCAGTGTCTCCCAGCTTTTTAATTGGCAGATGACCAATCTGAATGTAGTGTAGACACACTTACTGTCAGATAAAGAGAACTCTTAACTGTGATTTGTAAGCCTCTTTGAAGTTCTAGGTGCAAACTGTTCTAATAAATTAGACCTTCACATGATATAACAATGATGGAGCTAGAATCAAAAAAATGGAAGAAGGGGTTATGGAGAAATAGTGGACAATGAATAGAGTCATGTCTCAGCAGATTGGCTTTATTGTAGTGGAGAAAATAGGACACTGACCATAGAAATTGGGGGTGGGTTTCAAGAGATCATCAGAACTACATTCTCTGACAAGATTTTAATTAGAACAGTCTGGGGTCAAATCTCATCCACAGCTATCCCTCCTAACCTGATGAGCTCAGACTGATCTCTCAATTCCTTCCAACCATAGATTGATAAGTAAAGACTAATGAGGCCCTGTTCAGGGAACTCTGCTCTCAGGAACCCAAGGACAAAACAATTGCCTCCACTGTGCCAGAGAACCAGAGAAAACATACAAAGAGACATGTGGAGAATGAATTCCAGGTGCCTTGGGAATAGAACTCCAAGAGATCCTGTATGAGCATCCTAAATATAGATTCAAAAAGTTTTCTCTCTGCAGTAACTTCCTAATAAATAGGCTACCTCATGATCTAGTGAATTTCCCAGCACTTTAGGTCGCCAAGCACAGGCTGGATGACCACTTCTAGGTGGAGAGTTATACTTCCAATCTGGAATTCATTACATAACCTCTGGGGTTCCTTCTAATTCTAGGATTCTAGTACTTTTTTCTTATTGAAAGTTAATTTTAGTGTCTATATCTTGGCCAAAATATACCTTATACATGTAATAATAATAATTCATTAGGAAGTTTTTTTCTTATATTGAGCTGGAACATAGCTTTCTCTCACTGGCTTAGATTTTTTTCCCCTTAGAATAAAAAAGAACATGCTTAACTTTCCCCCCACATGAAGACTCTAAATCTTTCAATACAGTTACCATGCCCTCCCAAAAACTTTCTTTTGAGACATTGTGACTCAAAAGAGAGTGTTCACCCATCTGGTAAAACAACATTATGGAAACATGAACCACCTCACTCAAAGAACATAAGCCCTGTCTATAGGAATTCTTACAAACACCAATGACCATGGTGAGGACCAGTTTTACAAGTTATTCGGTCATATCTTATTGGTCAAATCAGTACAAACAGTAAAAGAATTGACTGTGATTTTATATAAGGTTTGAAAAAGAAAATACAAATTGAATAACAATAATGCTTTTTAGTTTAAAAAAATTAAAATAAATTTTATTTTCAGGAAGACTTGTCTTCTTCCCCCATATCATACCCTGAGAAAGTAAGAAAAATAGAGCTACCTTTTATAATCTAGCAGAATGAATTCCTTCATTGGCCATGTCCAAAAAGAAAAAAAAAGGTCTCAATCTGCCCTCTTAGTCCATCATCTCCTTATCAGGAAGTCAGTAATAATGCTTGCTTTGCTGAGAGAAAGAAAAGGGTTTTTACTTGTCTTAAGAAATTCGTGTTAGAATCCTTTCCCATCCTTGATTTCATTTGACTTTAACCATATTCCATCTTCCTTGGAGAGTCACAATGGGGGCATCTAAGCACAATTTAATTGTGGACTACACTTTAAAATAGACTAGGATACGTCTCCATTATCACTTGGTCAAGTTATTAGCATTCTGACAATTTTAACAGGGTGATAAGATCCGTATCTCAGGAGAAAGCATTCTGAGTTAGTTCTTGCTACGTTGTGTGAAATTGCTGTGGCTGCTTGCATACCAACGTCATGTTTTGGGGATGGACTTGAAAAGTCCCTTCTACCTGACTTGAATACAATGCCTCCTTCAAACTGAGAAAATAAATATAGCAGAAGTGCCCCTGCTCAGGTTTGTTAGCCAGCTGTTCCCCCAGGGTGGATGCAGAGGACAGTGGCTGTATCTATGGTTCTAATGCAGTCAGCAGCCTTTCTCTGCCTTTGGACACAAAAGCTTTTGCTGCAGTAATTAAATATTCAGTGTTTTTCCCTTCTCCACATTAACAGTGCTTATGTATGCCTGTGCCACATTTTATCAATTAGGCTGCCAGTATTCTTTTCCTCTTTTCTTTTTCACATGGACCCAAATCAACCTTCGTTCACCTATGGGTCATAACCCATAAACACCATAACCCTGATGCACTGACACGTTCCTGTTATTAGGTTTCCTCATCTGAACTGATTCTCTCCTTTGATAACTCTAAAGATTTGTGGCTCTGCTGTTCTTACTTTACAAAGAGGCAGAAAGCAATCTTGGTGATTCCCATAAGGTTGCTGTGCAGACAGGAATGCCCTTAATAACGTCAAGTGATTTTTCCCCCTTCTTTTTATTTCAGGTTCAATGGATCCAAAGGACTTCCTGAGGGAGGCACAGATAATGAAGAACCTGAGACATCCCAGGCTTATCCAGCTTTATGCTGTTTGCACTTTAGAGGATCCAATTTATATTATTACAGAACTGATGAGACACGGAAGTCTGCAAGTCTATCTCCAAAGTAAGCTAAAGACTTTATAAAACCAGAAAGAAAAAAGGAGCTTGTTTTAGGTAGTGCCATAAATGCCAATTTAGCAGGTCTTTTAAAACCCAAAGGATATTTACTATCTCCACATGTGTGACAATGGATGTCTTAACACTGAGTGGTTCAATTAGTCTGTGAGATGATGGGTACTTTGTGCTTAAAGGGAGGAGAAAAAAATATTTATACTGTTAAAAAAACCGAATAGTTCACAATAGACACATCAGAGTACTTAAAAGTAATGGGAAATTGAAGAACAGGAACTCAGAGCCATGAAATACTTTACACTGTTGCTATCTATAAACTGATATTTACTACTATTGGGAACTAAGAGACATTGAAGAATTGGGTCATGAATGGATAGGAGCCTAGTGCCATAATACACTTCTTGCTCATACTAAGTATTAAAATTCATAAACTGATATTTACTAGATAAAGGATCTAAGGGATATTAAATATTGGGCGATAGTGAGATGTGTTTTTTCTTGTGTTTGTGTGTGTGTGTGTGTGTGTGTATGTGTGTATGTGTGTGTGTTTGGGCTATCTCACACTATATTGTTCACCATATTGCATGCTTATTGATTTTTCTACTTCATAAAATGTCTTAAAATTCAGAACAGAAAAGCAGATATTGTTCTGCCTAGCATCTGTTCTTCATACTTTTATACTAAAAAGTATTAAAAGCATTGCTCAACTTTGGTGCACATTACAAATGAATGATATAATAAACTGAGCTATATAAAGTACATGAAAATAGGAATGCTTAGAGGTTGTAATAGCCAAAGGCTTGCTAGTATCACCGTATCTGGAGAAAATAGTTTTTTGATCATTTTTTTTCAAAATCCATCATAGGACAATAAAGAATGCAAGAAGGAAAAGCATATATCAAGCTTCAGATCCAAAATCTCCAAGGAGAAAGGACCTTCCTCTGACATTAGCATGATCTGGGGAATCAGTATCATTAAGCTACAAAACTAAAGAAGGAGAATAGAGGTTGTGATGAGGTTAGCTCACTGGAGTAATATATGTCCCAATGAATGTTGTTGCCTTAATGACTGCAAACACACAAAAAAAAACCACCTGGCCACACTGCATGGAGCTACCAAAATTGAACAGAATCAGAACTCACTTACCTGCCAAGTGAAGAGTGCCACGGGGACACTGCCCCTAGCAAATGATACAGTCCTTCCTTCCAGAAGTTAGAATTTTATGGAGGATCTAGGGCATAGACCAGAGAGATGTCCTATAGTGAATAGAGGACATTAGCTTCTGGAATATTGATAAGAAACTTGGATCATTCTTGGACAGCTGACAAGTATTTTTTTTAGCACCTCCTATGTACTAGGCATTCTGCTAAGTTCTAGGGAATACAAAGAAAGGCCAAATATAGTCCCTACCAAAACTCAGAGCAGGAAAGAGTCTCAGTGGTTATCTTGTAGTCTGACCTGTCCTCTCAAAAATGGAATGGATTCTGGGGCGTAATTTGTTCTTGGACTCTTGGGGCCATTCCAAAATAGACAACACAATAATGACATCAGAGCAGCAACTTTGGACATAAAAATCACTTGTTTAGGCAGTGCTTCAGAGGAAGGCTTTAAACTGATGACAACTTTTGCTGACTTTGGTAGGGACTATTGGACAATTAACAGTCCCAGTTGGATAATTAAGGCTTAGTTTGTCCAGGTGCAGAACCTGATCTGAAATTCACCTGTCAGGATAAGGCTTAAAGAGATTCTGAACACAAACAATCCCTTCTCAATCAAGGAATTTTTAATTCAACAAAGCTAGTTTAAAATGAATCTACCACTTGATTGGGTTGCCCATGAGGAGAAATATTATTAAACTGACACATTCTTGAGTAATGGAGCATGATTGAAAATATTTTCTTGCTGCAGATGTAAATCGTCACCAATTTATAGGCATTTATATCAGTTTTGATATGTGGCTCTTGTAATGGGAGCTTGTGGTGAGGTTTACTTAGGTAATTCTTGGGCTATGGCAGTCTCTAGAAAGGAAAATGTTTATTACTGACTTTCCTGCAGGTATTATAGCTGTCAGTGAAAATCTTTTCCTATCCACCATTCCTTGAATTAGTTTTTGTATCTGATAGGTAAGGAACATTTATTTACTTTTTTTTAATATAACAGAACATCGTTGTAAAGTCCCTGAGCTTTCTTAATACTTCTTGAGATAAATTCTTCCACAATAGGAGAAATTTCATTCAAAAACTGTAGCAATGCCACTAGCAGATGACTGGTAGTGTGACAGCAGACAAAAAGCAGGAACAGTTGAGTTCAAGTTCCATTTCTGGCACATGGCTGGCTTCATGATGCTGGACAAAACACTTAACCTCTTGTTATCTCAGATAACATTCCAAGACCATAAGGTAAAGATAAATTGCTGATTTGAGTTGATGGAGGGGTTTTTGCTGCTCTCATGAAATTACAGGTCCAACCCTGGCTCCTCCCAAGCAATATCTGTAGCACATGTCCAATGTGTTATACTCCAAAACATAGAGGATAAATAAAAACCAAAAACTTGGTTTTGTTTTTTCCTTTTTAGTTACTTTAGTAAAACTATTCTTTAGAGAATAGTAGATATTTCTTTTGCTATAAAATAAATCCTAGCCCATGTACCCACTAAGCCCATTCTCTTCTGAAGTTTGCTGGCAGATACTCAAGTAAACCTAGAGGTACTCTCAAGGAGACAGCTCAGAACAGAGGGCAGATATGTTTTTTTTTCTTTTAAAAGATTCCATCTGTTTTTGCTGTTTGAAAATCTGGGAAGTTCTAAATATTGAGATCAACATGGTGCAGTAGAAGACATGTTGCATTAGGTGTCAACAGACCCAGCTTTAAATCCCACTTAGTACTTTGGTGGGCCTGGGCAAATCACTAAACCTTTCTTTGCCTCATTTTTCTCATCTATAAAATGAGAAGGTTGAACTAGATCGTTTTTGAGGTATTTTCTAGCTCAAAATCTGTAATCCATGATTCCATTGACCCAGGACTTTCTCAAAAGTCACTTGTTATGAGTCTTTTTAAGTAACCAAAGTATTTTCTTCCAGAAGTCCAAAATATCCCTGACTTCCTCATTGATGGTCTCTCCAGTCTGAGCTACCACTGGAGAAAGCGATTGACAGATTACTTCCATATGAATTAACTTAAGTTTTATTTTCCTCACACTGATTCAAGACTAAATAGAATTTTGCCTTTATTTCATTGTTGAATGGATCAGATATCACAGAAATGATTGTCAGAGTAGCACCATTCTGTCTTGGTGATGATGGACAGGCAACATGGCATTATTAATTTATTTTTTATCATCTACATCAAAGGTGTCAAATATATAGCCTAACCTAGACTAAAATGTCTTTGTAACATGTTTAACAAAATAAATAAAAATACAATAGGGTGAAAACAAGGATAATCCATGGTTTTCTAAGTAGAAATGCAACCCACAGGGATCCTTATATATGGTTTAGTTACCTTCATTTCTATTTGAGTTTGATATCATTAAGCTTTGTAATCCCTCTTCAAATGTGCTAGTTTTAATTAATAAATGGAGTAGCAAAAATAATAGTTAATAATATAGCACTTTTCAGTTTAGAAGGGGTTTCTTCACAGTAACTCTGTGATTTAGATATTCTTATCCTCCTTGCACAAGGGCGATAACTGAAGCTCAGAGAGGTTAATTGATTTTCTCATGGTCCAGCAGTTGATAAATGTCAGAGACAGCTCTTCTGAGTCTTATTCTAGGCCTCTTTCAACCTTATCACAGGGATGTGCTTGGAGGAGGATTGCAGTGGAAGTAATTTCAGTAATGGGTGCTCTATTTCTACTGCACTTCTAGTTATCTACCTAATGGTGAACTGAACTGGTGTTCTTCAAGGCTAGGTTAGTGGGAATGAAAGTTCTGGTAGCTTCTATTAAACTAGCAATATTTTAAGTGCAGACTTAGTGACAGATTTTATGCCTGTTATAAGAGGACCAGCCTAACTCAAAACAGATAGATACATCCCCAGAAGTATGGCTACCATGTGATGATGCTTTGGTTCTAGTTTAGAATCTGTCACTGAATGACTAGCTTTGAGACCTTGGTTTAGTCTCTTAATCATTCTTTGCCCCACTTTACTTATCTGTAATTATATTGTGGACATAGGGTGTACATATATACGTACACACATACATACATATACATATATGTATATGTATGCATATATGTATATATATCCATATGTATGTGTGTAGTATAAAGTAAAAATTAAGAGTTGGTAGTTTAATGAGGGAGGGCACTAGCAGTTGGAAGGATCAGGAGGAAAGGCTACTTACTTCACATGGTTAGTCAGTGTCACAGCTATGTCTAAAAACCTAGCACCTTTTGACTTGTAATCCAGTGCTCTTCTCATTATATTGCAATACTTTTCATTTAATGAAATGTTTGGCCAGTCACAGAATCCTCATGTCACAGTGAAATTCATACTAATGAACAAGGACATATTGAATTTTGTTTATTCATGTCTCAAAGGTTTGTAGCTTTTTTAAAAAAATCTTATAAAAGAAGTGGAGAAGAGGAATCTATCCTCTAACTATTTGTGAGCCTAATGTTTCCATCTAATAACCTTTTGGTAACTAAAATACATCTCAGGGGATAAACAACTTCATTTAACAAAGTCACAGAAAGTCATACGCTGTAGCACCTTACGCCTTTGGGCCAACCTGTCCTTGGTAAGAAAACTTATGTTTTGTCCTTAGGTTCTGCTAATGGGTAGCTGAAGAAGTCATGTTTGTTATTAGTAATGACACATGCTGAAGGCATCTCAGGGCCTTAAGGGGGCACACTGCCTACTTAAAGCATATCAGGCTTTAAAAAGAAGCATCTATATACCCATTAGACACCCAAGGCTACAAATGGAATGAACATATCCTTGAGACCTCAGGGTTCCCATGCAACAACCCAGACAAGTCCTTTGCTTTTCATGGTTAATTTCTAAGGAAGAATAAGGGCCGTCTCTGTAGCTTAGAATGATGGCAAGGCCAATATCTGAACAACTACCGGCAATTACAGATAAGCTGAAATCAGATGATGCTTTACAGTCTGTCCCCCATGTGTAAAACTAAGAGCTTTGACCTCTATCAGGGAAGAGATTTTATTTACTCTCATTTCATTCAACAAACATTTATTTAGCACCTGTTACCTAAGAGACACAATGCTAGGCACTAGGGATACAAAGAAGAAATAAAGTATAAGACACATTCTCCATCCTCAAGGAACAATCTGGTGGGAAAGATAAGAACAGCTCACAAACTAACTATAATAAAGTTGAAATATTCTACGTGCACAAGAGTCAAACAGAGAGGCATGAGAGATTTGAGGGAGGGATCACTTTTAGTGATCTCAGCATACCCTTAGTGAACTCAGCATTTTCCAAACAGAGCTTATGATCCTTTTCCTCAAACCCTCCCCTTTACTGAACTTCCTTCTTTCTGTCAATGGTATCACTATTTTTCCAGTCTCTCAGATTTGTGATCTCTATTATCTTATTCTGATTTTCTTTTACTTCACATATACAATCACTTACCAAATCTTGTCATTTCTATCTCTTCAACACTTTTCTGCACCGCCCCCCCTACTTACACAGTCACCCCTCTAATTCAAACCCTTATTATCTCTTGCCTGGATTACGGTAATCTTCTCCTAATTGATTTCCCTGTATTGTTTCGCTCTACTCCAGTCCATTAAGTTAAGCAATGTTTCTTAAGTGCAGATCTAACCGTGTTAATTTCCTACTCAGTAAACTCCAGTGGCTCCCTATTGCCTTTGGGATAAAATATAAACCCTTTTTTGTTTGGATTTTATAGGTCTTCACAAGTTGGTCCCAACATATCTTTCCAACCTCATTATGTACCACTCCCTTTCCTATTCTCTATAGTCAAGCCAAACTGGTCTTTTCTGTTTTCCTCATACATGATACTTCATCTGCTATCCCTATGCCCTTGCACTGACCATCTCTCATGCCTGGCATGTATTCCTTCTTTGATCTGCCTCATAAATCTCTCACTTCCTTCAAGACCAAACTCAAGCACCGCCTATATGGAGCTTTTTCTGATCTCCCTCCAACTATTAACACCTTTCCTCTAAAATACCTTGTATGTAACCACATTTTATTTATTCTACATCTGCTTATATATATATATATACATATATATATATATATATATACACATATGCTATTTCCCCTAACAAACTATAAATTTCCTGAGAGAAGGCTGATTTTATTTTTTTATCTTTGTATCCCTAGCATCTACCACAGTGCCTGACACACAGAAGACACTTAATACATGTTTATTGATTGATTGGTTGATTCTAACTAGGAAGATTAGAGAGAAGATGGTACCTAGATTAATCCTTAAAGGATAAAAAGGACATTAATACACAGAGATGTCTTAGTATACATGTGTGGGGCCATAGATTGACCCTGCTCATTTGAGAAATATGGTAGCATTTATTTGATCTTAGTTTATGCTTTTCAGAAGGGGAAATTGGAAGATGATTGGAGGGGGAATGAAGAGGAGGTAGAGGTGGTCACTGAGGAGGTGAAATGAGGAGGTCCTAAAAAGGTGCTCCAGAAAAGGTAGTGCTGTGAGGCCCCAGACCCAAATTTGCTCCAGTCCATGGTCTCTGGTCTGGGTAATTGGGTCAGTTGCAATGACAGTTGATTTAAATATAGAATTATGATGGCAGTGAAAGAAAAGAAGAAGTCTCAGAGCTGGGGTTGGGAGTTATTAAGGAAGGTGGGAATACAATCTTAAGAACAGTAGAAGACAAAGCATAAGGATGAAAAGATGACTACTAGTTGGTGGTAAATGTATGCTTGAACTTGTTAAGGTATCTATCTTATTATTTCTTGAGATTTCAGTTGCTGAATTGGTTTGTATTTACTAATTCATGAATTAATCCTATAAGCATTAATCCCCATTAATGACACTGTGGACATTCAGATAAACAGAAGTCATTGGAGCAGTGTAATTATTTGACATACTTTTATAACCTTTTTCCCCTTCTTTTGTTTAGATGATGCTGGGTCCAAAATCCACCTGCCTCAACAGCTGGACATGGCAGCTCAAGTTGCCTCAGGAATGGCTTACCTAGAATCCCAGAATTACATCCACAGAGATCTGGCTGCCAGAAATGTCCTTGTTGGTGAACACAATGTTTACAAAGTGGCAGACTTTGGACTTGCAAGAGTTTTCAAGGTAAATTTGGGTGTTGTGTCTTTACATTGGTAATTTTTCTTTTGCATTGGAATTAAAAAACTCACTATCAGTTCTTAAAGCAATATTTCTCAATCTCCTGGTCCACGCATCATTTCATTAGATACAAATCACCTATAGAGTAACTGTACCAGTCTATTGTGCCCAAGAAAAAAGGAGCTCAAATTTTTGAAAACTGGTACTGCTTTTGTTGAGCATTCAGTGTTAGGTTGGATATTTTTCCCTATAAAATTTCTTCCTGTCTTCTCTTTTGATGTTTTCTTTTTTTTCCTTTCTTTTCCAGATAAGTAAATCTGTCATGTAGTCACATATATTCCCACATCATCTCTCATAAGGAGGCAGCATAATCAAGTTAAGATAGCAAGCATTTATTAAACATCTACCATGTTCTAGGTATTTCTCTAAGCATTGGACATACAAAGAAAGGCAAACAGTCCCTGCTGTCAAGGAGGTTATGATCTAATGGTAGTAAAAAGAGTATTGGTTCTTCAGTCAGAGGACTTGGGTTTAAATACTGCCTCTGATGCTTATTACTGTTAAGTGAGAAGCTAAGTCACTTCACTTCCTCTTGCATCAGTTTCTTGATTTTTAAAATGAGAGTCTTGGATTACTTGGCCTTCATCTATCTCTAGATCTTTGGTCATCATGAGTGTCTATGACATGATTCTACAGTGTGTCTACCATTTCATACATACAATCTCTTTCCAAGTCTTGATTATATAGGTAGGCATCCCCCTTCCCTTGACCTCATCACACACACACACATACATATTTATTCTATTAAATTATGCCAGACACCTACATTTAAAACTAATTGGATATTAGACTAAAGTTTTTAATTCTTCATTCAGATATGTTGATATTTTTAGATACTCTCACCTAAAATTTCCTCCTTCCTTCCCTCATTTTACATACATGCATATGCATACCTAAACACAAAGATAGTCATATTCGCTTGGACATACAAGGAGGAGATACATATATCATTGAATCTTTGGTTGAAAATTGCAGGGTCAGTTGCTATGTGCAGCAGTGCCCTATGCCATTTCTTTGTGAAGTGAGTGACTCCATCTTTAATTCCTTTTATGTTATTTTGGTCAGTCTTCTTTGGTTCTCCAGTTGGATATATTTGTTGGTGCTGTGTCCCAGCAGGGCTGAAATAAGAAATAAGAGATAATATCGTATTAGATAATCCTATTTTTTTCTAAGTATAATTTTGTGACTTCCAACATGTTTCCCTGGTCGATAGGCTTGCAATATGAGTAGTTCAGCTACAAGTAAATAACTGCTTTAATTCTCATGAATCTATCATGCTCTCTTTACATAAATTAATTAGAACCACGATGAGAGGACATAGGCATTTAAATCATTTGGAGTCTGTTTTCTAGTCCTAGAAAGTGGTTAAGTGATAATTATCAAAGTCAATGGCCCTTCAATACCATCAGTAAATCAGAAAACAGCAGACAATCCTTGTTGTCATTTGTTCTATTTATTGAAGACCAGATGTGAAGTCAGCCTTGCCATGTGGCTCACTGTACCAGCAGAATCTTTTTATCAGTGCCTTGCATGTTGACTTGGCACTTAGTAGGTGCTCACTTGGCGCTGCCTGAATGCATGGATGGTGGCTCCTGATGAAATTTTGTAACAATGTATGCCAGATTTTACATTTGCCAGCACAACCCTCAACCAGGCAAAAGGTATGCCAAAGCCTTTTCCATTTAGTTTTGGAAAGAGACAGTTTATAAAGGAACAAAGGTGGTGAGGGGAAAAAAGGGAATGCTTCAATTTGGGTTGGTTCTGTCAATGTTTTAACAGGTAGAAAATGAAGATATCTATGAATCCAAACCAGAAATAAAGCTTCCAGTGAAATGGACAGCCCCTGAAGCCATTCGATCCCATAAATTCAGCATTAAGTCTGATGTGTGGTCATTTGGGATACTTCTTTATGAAATCATTACTTATGGCAAGGTGCCTTATCCAGGTGAGTCATTTATTCAAAGACTAGCCCTTCTGCTGCAGATCACCTGTTTTGATATTAATGGGATGCTTTGTCTAAACCTTAGAAAGAGGAGGCATGGATATATGTATATATACACATATTATATGTATACATAATATGCATATAGAAGCTTAATATATAACATGGGATGTTGATATTTTGAATAAATGAGCTAGTTTTAGCTTCTTCCACCTCTGCTAACAAAATATATTTAAACAGCCACTACTCTGGGCAAGGTTTAGTTTAATTCCTATGGTCTGTGAGGAAGATCATGTGATACACATGTTCACTGGGGATTATTTGTCCAGAGTTCCAATTAAAGGTGGGACTTGAATTCTAATCTTCCTGACTCTAAGGCCAACTCTCTATTCATTTCACCATGGAATAAAAATGTCAAAAAATAATTTAAAAAATGTTTTCAGCTATTGGGTTCATGCTTCTCTCTTCTCTATCTCTCTCTGTCTCTTTGTCTCTCTCTCTCTCTGTCTCAGGTTTGACAGGTATGCAGGTAATTCAGAAGCTTGATCAAAACTATAGACTTCCTCAACCTGATAACTGTCCATTGGAGCTCTACAACATCATGCTGCAGTGCTGGAACGCAGAACCCAAAGATCGGCCAACATTTGAGTCACTGCACTGGAGGCTTGAGGACTATTATTATGAATTAGATTCTTCCTCTTATTTGGATACAAATGATTTCGTTAGATGAACCTAGAGGTGGGATAATGAATGTTTATCAAAGAATAAACAAAGAGAATGATTGGTCCAGAAACTCAATTTAGCCATCAACTACAAAATCAACTTAGTTTTGAAATCTGAGAAGAAAGAGGTTCCATTTTGTGGTACTTTGACCATGTGCTCTAGAAATTACTATTCTGCATCTCCTTGCCTGGACAACACTGCAGGACAGTGCAAAAAGAATGCTCTCACCAGCTACCTGCCTGGCAAGATTAAATAAATGGAAACAAATTCTTTTTCCCTCCTCATTTTGAAGATATTTCTATTTATTGGTTGAAATACCGATCATAAGAATCAACAGATGATGGTCGATTTTTACTCTCTTAACTGTGGCAGCATTTTCCTGTTTGCTGATTAGTGCAGTTATTCATTATTCCTCAGATCGCTGAATCTCATCCGGCTGTTATTATGAAGGAATATGATTGCTTTGCTGCGCAGCAGGACCTGTGCTTTGAGATTTCCCCCCTCTTCTCTTTTAAAATATTCTGTAACTACAATGATGGTAAAGCCGTATTAAATGTCTTGATTGTACTGGGAGTAATTGCACTTTTTTTTTGTGCTATGCAGAAAAATGAAGCAGCTGTTGAGGAAAAGAATTTAAATCTCTCTCATTTTGTAAAAGGAAATGGGGAGATTTCTATATACCTACTGTATGTGTCATATGAGAATAATCAACGTTACTTTAAATTTCTTAATGTGCAGAATCATATTGCAAAGTTGATGAGTTATTCTACCCTGATGTATATATAACAACTATAACTCAGGAGGTTTGAGAAATAGGTATCAAACTAGTTTAGGAAAAAAGAGATCATCTAAGCAAGGAAAAGAATTCATATGCCCCAGAGTTCCTGGGGAGTTCTTTGTTTTCATGAAAAATATACTTTTTATATTTGAAGAAAAAAATGAAGTTACCACTAACTGGCAATAAGGGTGGTGTTTGTCTCTAGTTCTCTCCTAATCGTTTGATCCTAAATTATGTTACATCTTTGGCCATCATTTTCTGGTAAGAAAAGTAAGTATTTTCAGTTATTAACACGAATAATTTCTTTTAAAAAGGGCACAATTACAAATTGTCTTACAGATTAGTTGGACTGATTCACAGATCAATTAACAACATTTATATATAATCCATGACCCATCCCACACTGACATTCTCATTTTTGGTCACCTTGGTCATTCTCATTTGGTCACCGAGGTGCTAGTTGTGAAGTGAGACCATTTTTTATTAGTTTAGTTTTATTATGTTCATTAGTGATTTGGAACAGTCTTTCATATGATTTTTAATAATATGCAATTCTTTTGAGAACTCTTTGTTTATATCCTTCAACCCTTCATCCATTGGGTAATAAGTCAGGTTTCCCTATTGTCTCCTGGATCAAGTAGAAAATTCTTTGTTTGGCTTATAAAGCCCTTCAACCTGGTCCCTTCTGACCTTTCCAGTTTATGTATACTTTACTCCCTACCATTTACTCTACAATTCAGTACACTGACCTCCTTGTTGTTTCTTAATGCAAGATATTCCATTTCCTGACTTCAAGCATTTTCGGTGGTATATCCCCTATGCCTGGAATTCTCTCCTCTTCTCTTCTTTCTCATCTCTACCTCCTGTATTTCCTGGCATTCTTCAAGTTACAGCTTCTCTCCAGGAAGACTTTGCCAGCCCTCCTTAATTTGAGTGCCTTCCTTCTATTGATTATTTCTAATTTATCTTGTTTATATCTTATTTGAGCATAGTTGTTTGCATGTTTCCTCACTTGTTAGACTATGAGCTCCTTGAGAACAGGGACTATCTTTTGCCTTTCTTTCTGTCCTCAAGGCTTAGTATAGTGCCTGACACTTAGAAGATGCTTAATAAATGCTTTTTGATTTGGTCTTATATATTTATGTAAATTCAATTACACAATTGACAAATGTTGATTAAGCACCTAAATCTTAAAAATCAAGCATTTGTCAGAGATATATGATGCAAAGATTTTTTTTCTTAATTGACTACTCTTCTCCTTCTTGTTTGCTCCAGAAACTTTTCATCTTATGCCATCAGAGTTATTTTCTTTCGTAATCTCCTCTATTCTTTTTTTGGTTTTGTTTGGTTAAGAATTTTCCCCCTAACCATAGCTGTGAAAATTACCTGATTTTGTTACTATTTTCATTTATGGTTTGACCTTCAATATAAAATCCTTTATTAAAATCTATTCTTTCTTTGGCAATTAGCAGAACTTAATCATACTCTCACTGAGAACTTTGGGAGTGCAGGATGCCATGAAAGGTACACTTGTATTTGCCTTCCTTGCCGAAGAAGACCATGCCGTCAGAGAAGTAATGACTTGACTTGCACTTGATTTTGTTTTGACTGAATGAGGGCTGTGCAAGGTCACCAGCCTCACTTCTCCTCCAGAGTCATCTGAATCCAGTGACCTGATATTCCTCAGGATGACTGGAGATGACCCAGAATGCCCCTTTAAGACAAGGTTTATGCAGGTACTCACTTAGGGTGAGGCAACTGCCCATTCATTAAATATTCAGGCCCCTTTAAGTAGTAGCCAGGGCATGGCCTCTTTAATGAGACAAAGAAAAGAAAGACCTCAGGCTGGGAGGGAAACAGCAACAGTTATTATTGATAATCACTCTGAAGGCCGTAGGGTCCAGGGGCCCCATGGTGTCTGAGCTTCACAATGCAATAGGGTCAATGTTCAGGGAAGGGAAAGGAAGGGAAAGGAAAATTAGCCAGTAAAACCCAAGTCAACTGGGCATCTTTAGGCCATCCAAATTTACGTTCCTTTGGAGAGGAGAAGGAAGGGGAGGGGAGACAGACAGGAGAAGAGGAGCCGAGTCTACTCACAGGGTTGTGTTCTTCCTTTGTTGCCAAAGAAGACCATGCCATCATGTACCTTGAAAGGTACACTTAAGTAAATAGAAAAGGAATTTTGAGCATGATCTTTGTTTTCTCTCTAGGAGGAAATGAGGGCTGATCATCCAGGGGTTTACACCAGATTGTGTAGAGTCTCATGGTGGTCGACTAAAAGAGCACAAGGTCATAGAGAACTGGAAGAAACCTCATATGTCATGTGATGGAACTACATCATCTTACATATGAAGAAACAAAAGAGTCAGAATTTTCACTCCGGTCCCCTGGCTTGAATTCTAGCATTTTTTTCACTGGATCATGCTCTGGTTTCTTCATGAGCAAGGATCAGATGTAAGATAAGAGCAGTCAGTCAGCCAATAAACACCTGTGAAGTGTTAGGTATTGTGCTAAGTGCCAAGGATACAAAGAAAGTCAAAACATAGTCCCTGCCCTCAAGGAACTCGAAATCAAATGGGGAAGACAACATGCCAACAACTATATACAAACAAGGTATGTACAGAATAAATGGAGATTTTTGCTCATTCTTTGTACTCAAAGAGGACCAATGACATCATAGTGTTGAGGTCAAGGTACAGTGTGTCTGGCTATGTCTGATCAGTCCAGTAAGATCTCAGAAGGCTCTGCAATGAACAGAAGGAAAGCAGTAATGTGAAGGGAGACTGGGAGAGACTTATTGTGAAAGGTAAGGTTTTAGCTGGAATTTGAAGGAAGCCCCAGAAGTCAAGAGGCAGAGATGAGGAAAGAGTTCATTCCAGGCATGAGGTATAGCCAGTGAAAATGCTTAGAATGGGGAAATAGAGTATCTTGTGTAAGAAACAGCAAGAGAGTTAGTGTCACTGAATCAAAGGGTACATAGATAGGAGAAGTGAGGTGGGATGGTAGCAGCACAGGACCAGCTTTAGTACCTTCATAACAACCTTCTGATCTACTAACTACTCTCTGGCAGAAAAAGGTTAAACTCTTACTATGGTGACCAAGGAAAACAAAATGACCTATGTTGCAGGCAAACTTTAAGAGTACAAAATCTATTTGATTTTCTGTAGGCATAAACTGAAATAATCCATATGTTCAAATTCAACCACTATATAATTTGTTCTTTAGTAACAGGTAACAATTATGAACTTTTCTCTGAAAGCTGATTTCAAAATGGAAAAGCAAGGTTATTGTTTTCAATTACAGTACACACTAAAATGTGTTTAACTTATTGCATCTGATTCTTGGGGACTTTTATGGTCAAGGCTCTGCCAAAGCAATCTATTATTCTTGTTTTTACCTGAAGGATCATGGAGAAAAATAATGGATTCGGTTATGAGAAACAGTAATAGATTTTTTTAAAACTGACATAAATTTCTCTCTTTCTAGGGAATAAAAGGATCAGGAAAAGATAAGTTGAATTTTTTTACAATGAGCCAGCTCTTGTGAAATTCACTCCTCATAAATTGTACCAAAGCACTTTTTACATAATGTTTTATTTATGTAATTCGGTTATTTGAGGGTTGGGGAGGATGGAGTGGAGGAATAAATCATTTTGTGTGGTTCTTCTAAAGCCCTTTGGACACAAACCTAAGAATTTTTAGTAAGACAAGAAACATTATGAGTTTCACTAAGTTCTCCTTTAAGAAGACAAGAGAAAACTGGGGTCGGAAGGGGTACTGAAGCAGTTTCTAAAAGCTGGAGGAGCTTAGTATCTTGCCATCCAAATCAAAAGGCAAAGTGACTAATGAACTGTATACTTGGCTATGGATATGGCCAGCTTTAAAGGGCACCAAAGAACAGGGAGGACACACGCACCATAAGGCTAGTGGGAAATACCATGCTGTGCCCATTCACAATTTCCAGTGATAAAAGAATGTCTGCCCAATAACATCATGGCTCAGGAAATGCATCACGGGACCCAGACTCTTCAGATTTTGTGATGACCCAAAGGGAGCTATGGGAGGATGCAATGCTGTTTCCCAGCTGCAGCTGTCTAGAGGAAACAAGACCCATCTGTGTCCCAGGGCTTACAGAGCATATGCTATACTATGATAATGTTTTCCATAGTTTAGCATATGGTTTCTAGAAAAGCAGCCTTGTTATCTGGGTGTGTGGATACTTATTGCGGCTTCAGGCAAAACAAAAAGTAAAATTGGGCAAATGGAATGTCTTCACATTGGATTATTTCTCATATACATATATAGAATATATGTGTATAGTATACATACACACATATACAAGCGTACACACATATACGTGTTAAAATTGTGTATTTCCCTACTGGAAGGTTATTAGGTCAGGAAAGAAAATAACCATTGCTATGCCCAGAGAGTAAAGCGTCACTGGGATGAACTTGAACTGTTTGACGTCTATTCTCTGACATCACCAATGCAACATTTTACTTTTATCACTTTTCAAACGAAGTATGGATTCATAGTGTTTCATTTATTCCATTAATTGAGAACAAGGAAGATATTTGCTTGATAAATGTATTTTTTAATTCAATATTGCAGATAGTTTCACATTATATTGTCACAGCTTCATGATCTTTTTCATCTTAAATTCTTCCTGACCATTCTAGTCTGGACAAAAAAAGACAGGCACTGCTTTTTCAACCTACACATTTAGCCCGTGTTAACAAGCAAAGCAGGGACTTGAAAGCCACATGTGCGCCAAGCGGAGAGCCCTGCATGAGGTTAGCTTCAGTCTGAATTTAGGTGGCACTACTTACATGTAGGCTACAGAATTAGGTCAAGAGGAGACAGACATGGTATCTTTGGAGTTTCATCTTGCCTCAGTCAGTTCGCCACCCTTTTAGTCTTTGAACAAAAAGCTTCACTGGAACACATTTCTGTCCTTCAGTAAAGAAAATCACTTTCCCACCAGAGGAGGGCAGTAGAGGCAGTCAAGTCAATCAACAAATATTGACCGAGCTCCAGCTGTGTGTAAAGCAGAATGCTAGGAACTGTCCTCTTAAATGCAAATACCTTACCATCACTGACTGCATATATGTGCATTGATTTACCATAATGATATATTTTTTCAGTGCTTAAAAATGGGAACAAAACATATTTCCCGCCCTCCAATCCCAAGTAAATACCACATCATTTGTCAAGGGAAAATAATAATAGCTCAGACTTACATAATGGTTCCTCCCAATGATTCTGTGAGATAGCTAGTTCAAGTATTGTTACCTCTGTCATACAAATAAGGATTTTTGACTTGTTCAATCAGTGTTTGAACCAAAGCCTTTCATATGAAAAATCTAGGGTTCTTTCCACCATAGCATGCAGCTTCTATTTTGCTATATGTAGCTATTATTTTCTTCATTCATTTCTTACAGTCAAAGAAAATTGACCTAGTGGTGGAAAAAAAAAAATTGCTTTATATTAGCCAATCTGCTCAGCTTTTGATCAATTTTTTAGTCCCCTTATCCAATCATAGGAGAGGAAGTGAAAACATATTACAACCTTTAGTTTAATGAATCGTAATAAAGTGAAAAATAAAAATGCTTTGACAGAAAGGAACTGTGATATTGCAAAGTAACAAAAATGATTGTGGAAAGTTAAGTGTTATATCTCTACATATGTCATTGCTTCAATTAAAAGTCAGGACAAGGTAGGCAGATGACTAGAGTACAACATCCAGGGGCATACTATACGGGACTTTTTGAAATACTGCTATTTATATAAAAGCCAGAAAATTGACCTCATTGTGACATATAGGCAGCCTCCAATAGAGAGTACCACATAGGGGATGTAATAGTTACACCTTGTCTAATACACACAGGTCTCGTCCTATCTCTCAGCTTTGATGGTATAGTGAGCTATTGCATACATCCACTTGAAAATGTATTTGTACAAGTTTAAATAATAAACTTAGCAGTGTAAGAATTTGTGTAGCAATTTTGATTGTACCAATTGGAACACTTAATAATGAATTATAATTTACCATTTTCAAATATGAATTTTTCTTTTTTGTTTTCATATCTTAATCATGCCTTGAAACAACATACCATAGGATTGAATGTGCACTATCTGCTACCATTCCTATGTCTCATAAATACCTAGTTTGACCATCATTTTTAACTTGAACTTTTTTTGTCTCTCTTGACTACCTTAATGGCCAAGCGGACTTCAAGTAAGGACCTAAGTCCTTGATATGAAGTAATTTATAATAGATAAAATGTTCCATCAGGGAGTTAAGATAAAACAAACTGTTTTTAGATGACAATAGAGTTGAGTTTATGAAACCAGGAAAAATAAACATCTTGAGTTTATATTAAATCATGCCATTAATCTTACTGTGATGTTGGTTGTTGCAAGCCCATATTAGCTATATTGATAGCACATAGGTTTGGTAAGATGGTTTAAGAATGGGATACAGAATAAAGGACTTTTTGACATTTAACCCATATGAGAAGCATTTTGTTATAGTAGATGGAGGGACAACCTCAGAGTCAAGAAGACAGGTTTAAGTAACGATCCAGTATAAGTATGGGAAAGCACTTATTCTTGTAGTGCCCTTCTCTAAGACTAGAGTCTCTAAGATTGTTAAAAAAATAGGAGGTTGGCTTAGTTGACCTCCAGTGTTCCTGCTAACTCTAAAACTGTGTTCCTTTGTTTCTGAAAGTTAAAAAAGTCAAGGCTGTACATTGGTGGATGGAGTTTCCATACTGAGAGCTCCTGATACCAATTAAATCAATAGTTTGGGTTTCTTCCAAATCTTTGCTTTCCCAAGAAAAAGTTCTTCCTTCCTTCCTTCCTTCCTTCCTTCCTTCCTTCCTTCCTTCCTTCCTTCCTTCCTTCCTTCCTTCCTTCCTTCCTTCCTTCCTTTCTTCCTTCCTTCCTTCTTCTAATTTCTTGATTGCTTTCTTGCTTTTTTAAAACTTATTTTTAGTTCTGATCTTTGGATGTTTATAACCTATATGTTTCTTTAAAAATCCCCACAACCCACTTATAACCTCTTCTTGAGACAAACGATATGGTCTGGAATAATGTAGTATGGCTGTATATGATTTTTTTTAGGATTGTTTACTTCATAGGTGTCAAACTGAGAGCCATAGGTGCAAACACCTGCAAAACTCCAGAGTGAAGCCTGAACCAGATTAAAACATAATTAGATAATGTTTACCAAAATAAATAAAAATACAACTCAGATAATGTTAATAGAGATCCATTTTTATTAGAGTTTGACTCCATTGAACTTGATTTCACTTCACAGAGTCATAGAATTACAAAGTTGCAAGGATCTCCTAGGTCATATGCCTAATCCTTATCAAGGTATAAATTCTATGTACTTACTGATTAAATAGATCACTTAAAAAGTGGTCTGTATTTAAGTAACCTCTACCTGAAGAACTTCAGTGACAGAGAACTCATCACTTCTAAGACAACTAGTTCTATGTTTGGAAAGATTTGTTAGGAAGTTTTCCCCAAATTGATTGAAATCTGCCTCTTTTATGCTTCTACTCAATGCTCATTGCTCTGCCCTGTGGAGTCAGGTAGAACAAATTCCTTCTCCTATATACCAGCCCTTGCTCTTTGAATATTTGAAGATAGCTATTATGTCAACCCCCCCCTCCAAATTTTACTTTCTTCAGGATAAACTTCTCCAATTTATTTAACTGATCCAATTTCCTTAAGTGTTATGGTTGTTCTCTTTTGCTGCCCTGGCATCTAGGTGGCATAGTGGGTAGTGTGCCAGGCCTGGAGTCAGAAAGAGCCATCTTTCTGAGTTCAAATCTGACCTCAGACACTTACTAGTTGTGTGACCCTGGGAAAGTCACTTAATCCTGTTTGCCTCAGTTTCCTCACCTGTAAAATAAACCATAGAAGGAAACGGCAAACCACTCTAGTATCTTTGCCAAGGAAACCCCAAATGAGGCAAACATGACTGAAATGACTCAACATTTATCCTAAAATATGGTGCCCAGAACTAGACACTGGATCATACGTGGTCTAGGCATGAGAGTACACTAGGATTTATCACCTCCCTCCCTTTGAACATCCATTAATAGTGGTAAAGACCACATTAGACTTTTAAGCTGCCATATCTCACCACTGTTTCATATTGAGGATACAGCCTAGTAAAACCCATGGGCCTTTTTCCATTGACTACTTTCTAGCCCAGGGGCAGCTAGGTGATGCAGTGGATAGAGCACCAGTACAGGAGTCAGGAGGACCTGAGTTCAAATCTCACCTCAGACACTTGACACTCACTAGCTGTGTGACCTTGGGCAAGTCACAACCCCAATTCACTCATCCTGGGTCATCTCCAGTCATCCTGATGAATATCTGGTCACTGGATTCAGAGGCTCTGGAGAAGAAGTGAGGCTGGTGACTTGCATAGCCCTCCCTCACTCAAAACAAAGTCAAGTGCAAGTCATGTCATTATTTCTCTGATGGCATGGTCTTCTTTGGCCACAAAGAATAAACACACACACACACACTTTCTAGCCAGGTTTCTTCATTCTATAATAGGAGAAAAGATATTTTGGGCACAAGTTTTTGCATTTAGCCTCATTTACTTTCATCTTAGTTTTAGTCCAGAACTCTAAACCATTGAGATTTTTTAGGATTCTGATTCTTTTCCAAGAAGTATTAGTTCACTTAAAGCGAGTTTTCTTAACTGTTGCAGATTTACTTAGGTAACTTTTTCTGTGAGTTTATAGAATATACTTAAAGAAGAAGCTCATAGAAGCTCTGCATTAGGATAGAAAACAGCATTGCAAATGATTCAGAGAATTTCTTTTTCTTTCTGCAGGAACATGGATGTCAAATATCATTGCTCACAATGAAATAATAGTAGAAATTGTAAATGAGTTATAAAACCTACTTAGGTACATTTTAAAAATGGTGTCAGGAAGGACTAGGAAGTCTTGAGTTTTAATTTTTCAGGCGCAAGGTATTTGACATGTCCACAGTATTCTAATTTTAACGAAGAAAAGAAGGAAGAAATGGAATGATTCTGACAAAGAAAAGCAGGGCTGTATTAAGAAAATAACATGGAAACATTAGGAGAAATGGTTCTTCGATTATCTGGTTATTCCATTTATGAATAATGCAAAAAGTTTCTCATTTGGCTTTAAAATATTCTAAATTCAAACCTTTAGTTTTAGGACTCGAGTCAGACAGAAGTGATTTTTCAATAAAATCTAGCATATGCACTCAGTCTTCAACAAGCCATTTTCTTCCCCTTCTTTTGTAATGCAAAACTGGAAGCAAAGAATAAAAAAAGGAGGTTGAGTCAATTCAAAAGTCATTTTTTATCCACCTGAACATGCTTCCTTGACTCTTGCCAAGTCCCTTTAGAGCTCCTGCCAATCTTAAAGAAATGATGAAATATAAATAAGAATGTCTTTAATTAAATTGTCGATGAATTTCTTCTGATTTCAGAGGAAGGGTTGGCCATTCATTTAGAGGTCAAGGAAGGTAAAATTAAAGTTATGCTTTGTGGTAAAAATACTACCACAGAGTCTAGATTACTCATAAGGTTATATGCATGGTAATGGGTACATCTATTAAATAATCAAGGCAAGGCAAAGCAATCTGTATTATTTCAGAACTGCATTTTATTTGATCATTTTTCAAGGCTTTCAGCAGATTGCTGCCAAAGATCAACTGATTAGAATGTAGTTTAGTGGAAAGAGCACTTTTCACATTTGGACCCAGAGGACATAGGTCTAAATCTTTCCTCTGCTATAGCTATTACCTTTGAGAAATGGACAAACCTTTTCCCTTTTCTATCCCTTAGATTGCTTTTCTGCAAAATAAGGGACTTAGATGAGATGACCCCCAAAATATGTTACTTGAAAACAGAGACTATTTCATTTTTGTCTTTGTATGCCCAATGAGAAGCAAAGTGCTTCCACACAGTTAGAATTAAGTAAATACTTTATTTTAAGAGCCCTTTCCAGTTCTAAATCCTACAAAATAAAAATGATTGATGCCATCAAACTCCTATGTCTAGATCACAAAGTGAGTGTCAGCTCACATGGTCTTAAAAATTTGTACTTGGAAATATTATCATTACGTTGGAGATGTTGATGACAGAGTAAAATCTTAGACCAGATCTTTAGCAATGTTAAGCAGTCTGTCAATAAACATTAATTAAGTGCCTACTCTGTGCCAGGCATGGTGCTATGTTCATGGGATATAAAGAAGGGCAAACATAGCCACTGTTCTAAAGGAGGTCACAGACTAGTGGGGGAGATACCATGTAAATGATTACGTATAAATAAGCTACATGCAGGAGAAGTTGGAAATAATGAACAGAACAGGCAATGACACACAACAGATACCCAGTAATGTGTAGAAAAGCTACCTAACTTTAATCAAATTTTAATTTTTCAACGACTGGTCATTTACCAATTATCACCAAGTATACTTCAAAATTTTAAGTATGCTCAGATTCATTAGTGTGGATACTCTTTCCACCTCTGCAAATGATAATATCTCATTGCCTCAGGAGAGTATCTTCATGGGTTGCTGAAGCCACAGCAATTTATTACTTTGGGACGAAGTCTCTGTTGATACGGCTCTCTAAACTTATCTAAACTGGTCCTTAGGTGAAACAAAGACTACCAGGAAGCCTGCACTGAAAGCCTTCCTAGCTTTATATTAGTTCATTACCATAGCTTTTGAGAATGAATGGTGACATCTACACCATGATGAAATATGGACTTGGGGCTTTAGTGAATACAGCCCATTCCCTCACTAGAAGTCACCAAGCAGAAGTCTGGATGATCATCTCCTGGGTATGTCCTAGGAAAGACTCTTTTTTAGAATATGGATTGAATTAGGCATCTGTTGGGGCTATTTCTAATTGTAAAATTCCATGGTTCTATGATTTTGGAGGACCACTCTCTACAAATAAATATAAATTTTAAAAAATGAGAAATTTGTCCAAATGCAGAGCTCTCTTATAATAGATTTATGCTATACTTATTGGATGCATACTGAATATCTACCCACATGCTCAATTATATTTCATGAAACACTAAAATATTTTTCTATACTTATTCTCCTTTGTTCATATGCTCTTTTCCTCAAAGAAGCATGAATAGCCTTCTGTAAATTGATTAAAAAAAAAAATTAAAGGGGTCCTGCTGAGGAATTAGAAATGCAGGCCAAACCACAGCCAATTTCAGCTCTCAAAAATGGCAACTAATCATAATTCTGTTCTTTGATCAAAGTAGAATTAAATTATAAGCCTCATAGAAAAATTACACAAAATCTATTCACACTGAGGTTTCAAAACTTTAGTACAGGAAATAGGGTGAAAATGATATGTTGTCTGTGGTGCTGACTATACTTAATTTGGAGACTTAGAATAATTTTATTTTCTTCCATTACATCCTTAATGCATTTTACAACCATATAATTTAAATATATTAAAAGTGTCAAATATCGATTTTGTGTTAACTTCTAAATGATATCTAAATCACATGGATACTTTTTGTTGAAGTCTAGACATGGTTGATCTGTACTTTATTATCTGCTCGATTTTATGGGTATAAATTAATTTGCTGTCCAAGAAGAATTATACTCTAAAGGTTCAGACTGTCAGTATAAATAGATTTCTAATGATGTTAAGAGACCTAAGGATAAAAAGACACACATCTTAAATGATTCAGGTAAATTTTTCCTTTTTTTCATTTAACATTATTTGGTTAAATCTTAGCAGTTACCCCTATCTGCATATGCTTAATGTCTTGGCACCAAAGGAGTTTTAAGAATAGAAAGTACATTACTGGAAAGTGGGAAAATGCCAATGGCCATGATGTTTTTAGCCAGTCTAAATTATTTTGTTTTGAGGCTAAGATGAATGAGGAAGTAGGGAGTTGTAGAGCACTGATATGATTCTGATAGACCATTGTTTACAAGAAATTAAGCCTTCAGGAGAAAGCCATCTATCTTTGATTACAAACTTTTAGAGCTAGAAGGGACCTTGGGAATAATTTAATATATACTTCCAGCCCCCCCTCCCCTGTCTAAATTGATGAACAAATTGAAGTCCAGCTGGGAGGTATGACTTGCTCAAGGTCACTCAATAAATTAGTGGCAGAGCTCAAACTAGAAATACTATCCTTGACTCATACATAGTTCAGTTGTCTTTCCATTGAATCATAGTCTCCTAGTAGAAGGAGGTTATCACTGATAGTTCTATGAGATAATTCAAGTCCAGTTGTCTTTATATTATGCTATGGTGTCTTCCATTAGAATGAGATAATTAGCATAACTTGACTTGGTTTCCTATAGAACAAAGTTTTTGGAACCTCCATATTATCCTCAACCCCTTAGTTTTCCTCACTTCATAGGTGCAATCAATTGCCAGATTCTGTTATTTCTAACTCCATGTACTTTGTATATATCCTCCTCTCACCATTCACACAATCACCAGCTAATTAATAATAATAACTAGTATTTATATGGCACTTTAAGATTTATAAAGTGCTTTACAAATATCTCATTTGATCCCAACAACAACCCTGAGTGGTAGGTGCTATTGTTATACCCATTTTGCAGATGAGGAAACTGAGATAGAGTTTCAGAGACTTGCCCAGGGTCAAAAAGCTAGAAGGTGTCTGTAGTCAGATTTGACCACTGCTCTTGAATATAAGTCCAGCTCTCTTTCTACTACACCACATAGTTGCCTCATTTCCTCATTACTCCTTGCCTGGACCTTCCTGTTTGATCTCTCTGCCTCAAGTGTCTCCTCTTTCTATTCCATCCTCTTGCTACCAAAGTGATTTTCTATAAGTTACACTATATGACTCCTGAAAGTCATATAATACTATGAACTCCAAAGAACTGAAGTTGCGAATTGCCCAAATGGTAATGGAGAGGTGCATCATGGGTGTGAGTAGTTGGTCACACTCTGCAAAGAGGGAATAACAAAAGCATTGTAAATAATTTCATAATGAAAAATAAATGGATTGATTATGTCATTAGTGAAGATCAGCGGCCAGCCACTATCCTCCTTTGATGTTCATACAATGTCAGAAGATGTGGAGAGAACTAGAGGGATCTACTGCTCCTCACAATGGATTTATGGAGAAGGGTCATACATGTGGGTAGGCACTGTTGAATTGTAGGTTACATTATTGGAGCACTTAGGAGCTCATGGATCCTTTGGTGTGTTGTCCTATTTCTTTCCACTGAAGTTCAAGATTGTTCATTTTAATGAATGACTCCTCCATTACAGGGCTTTTGATCTGCCTTGACGAATCTAAGACACAGAAGCTACTTCCAACTTGATTTCACCAAATTTAACTATTTTCTCTGCAGACAAAAAATCAGAACTTTAGTGTATTTAGTACATAGAGTCAATGTGATATAGTGAGGAGAGCATTGGACCTGGAATCAAGAGAGATCTGGGTTCTAATCTTGGTCAGACATTTGCTTGTTCACCAGTCAGTTAATTTCTCTGAGTCTCAGTTTCCACATTTGTAAAAGTTTTAACCTATATCACAGGGCTGTTGTGAGGAAACACTTTTTTTTTTAGTTTTTTTTAAACTATGATTTATTATTATTATTATTTTCTCTCCTTCCCTTCCAAAGGACACCAGGGTTCATTTCTTATAATCCAGAGTTTCTCATCTTACTTTTTCTAGTCATTTGTAAAATTAATTTGAATATGTAGATTCCAGTAGCCATTTAATATCATTTTATATGTTTGATTTCTTTCATGCAATTTTGTATTATTTTTTACTATCCTTTATATATTCCAATTTTCTTTGAGATTTTGAATATTTAGGCATCAGCAAAATCACCTCAAAACACTGTTAGATATGTTGTAATTGGGAATGTAATATAGGTTTAGTCTAAATGGCCAGTGAGGTCCCTTCCAAATCTGATCATCAGTGATTCTGTGATTTTAGACAACTTCTACCAAGGAAACAATATCAAAGACTCAGAACTACTATTGTTTTCTGTATTGATGAGAGGGAAGCAGAGGAAAGTTTATTCCCATAATAGGAAATTTTCCATTCTTGTTGTGAAATTTGAAAATCTGGTATTTAGCTTCTCTTTTAAACCTTGTTTATTGAATTCATTATTTTCTTGCACCATTTTGTTTTGGCACAAAGACACTTCCCTATAAACTCTATAATATCCATCCTCTCCAACGAAGTATAGTCTCTAAAAAGTTAAGCTAAACCATGTAATAGAATCATTTGGACTTATTTCATATATTACTTTCTGCTTTTATAGTTTATTGATTTTTAACAGAAAGGCAGCATACTTTAATGCAAATTTAAGCTTTTTTAGCCTCTACTGCCTTCTCTAAATTCAAAATGGTATTTCTTCTAGTATCAGTTGACAAGGTCCAGTATTGTTTTAATTGTTAAGCTGCTTGTTGAAGAGGAAAAGATTAAAAAAAATTAATGCATATGCTTGGCTCCTTCCATAAGTGTAAGGTTAATGGAATATAAGATCTTCCCCATCCATTAATAGGCCTACGTGATCACATGGGTCCCCTTTTCCCTTGAAACAAGAACCACGTTCCCAGGTCTAAAGATATACAGGTATTTCAATCATGGATGTCTTGCTGCTTTGAACTTCATCCCAGTTCACAGCTGTGATACATTCTGAGTCACATAGAACTGTGGCACAAGCTGAGTCAATTAGGCACTAAGTATGTGGACTTTCAAGCTTTTCAGCCACTCAAGAGTCAAGTTTTTGCTATACAAACTGTAAGGTTGGTATTTTATTTCAGGGCTCTCTCATGGGGGGAATTTCTTTGTGATATGGTCAGACAAGACTCTGGGTAGCCACTGATAAGGGCCCCCACCAGCTGTGAGAACCCAGCTATTGGTGCTCCCTGATCTGATGATTATAAATCTATTGCTTTGTTTAGACAGTTGGAGCCCTGTCTATTGGATTCTTTCATGGATACTCACTTCTTTGTACTTCTCTGTCTGCACTGTTTAATTAAAGTAATATTATTGACCCCTTTGAAGGTGCCTTTCCTTTAGAAAAGCAGATCAAAGAACCTGTGCTAGTAGCCCACCTTGTGTACTAGTGTGGTTGCTGCTACAATAAGTCAGAAGCATGGCAAGCTTCTCTTCATAGTTCTTTCCTTTAGAGGCAGATAGGTAACTGGAGTATGAGGTATGGAATCAAAGACCTGAGTTCAAACACCGCCTCAGACACTCTTTCGCTGTATGACTTTGGGGAGGTCCCTTAACCTCTCCACCTTAGTTTCCTCATCTGTAAAATGGGTATAATAACAGCACTTACCTTTTGTGAGGGTAAAATGAGTTAATATATAAACCTTGAAGCATTATACAAATGCTAGCTATTATTGTTTCATTTGCTTTAAGATAGGACAGTTGCTCTGAATGAGAATCCCAGGGCACCCACTGATCTACGTTGGTCTTTTTTGTTTTTTAATATATCCCATAATTACCGTTTTGTCAGATCTCAAGAGGCCAAATTGTAAAGGACCTCAGTTGTCATCCAGACCAGCTTTATGTGAAAGGAAGCACTACTATAACATAAACTACAAGTCATTGTCTAGCCCAGGGCTAGGAAACCTGTAGCCTCAAGGTCACATGTGGCCCTCTAAGTTCTCAAGTTGGCCCTTTAGCTAAATCCAAACTTCACAGAACAAATCCCCTTAATTAAAGGATCTATTCTGTAAAACTTAGACTCAGTCAAAAGGCTGCACCCAAAGACCTAGGAGGCCACATGTGGTCTCATGGCTGCAGGTTCCCCACTCCTTAGACTCTAGCCTCTCTGAAGACCTCCAAGGAGGGGAAACCTACCACTTGTCAAGTCAGCTCATTCCACCTTAGGACAGCTCTAGAAAGTAAGAAAGTTTTGCTGTGATGAGGTCTAAGTTTGTCTCTTAGCACCTTCTACCTATTTTTCCCAGTTCTGTAAAACAAATCCAGTTCCTTCTCTATTTGCCTATTCTTCAAATGCTTGAAGGCAGTTGTCATGTCTCTATTGAGTCTTATCTCATCCATACTAAACATACCCAGTTCCTTAAATCACTTCTCATATTACATATACTGAAGTCCCTTCACCATTCTGGTTGCTCACCTCTGGACACTTTTCCATTCCTTTGAATCCTCTGATGATTCTTGGTTCTCTCCCCAGTCCTTTCATATGGATGTTCCTCAAGGGTCATCCTCAATCCATTTCCCTCTCAGTGTTTTCCTTTGTCAATTTTATTCAATCACACAGAATCAACTAACACCTCTCTGTAGTTTACAGCACAATTCTTACATAGTTTCTGAGCTTGAGAAGTTTCATTTTCACCTGCCTACAAGACAGTTGGATTGTATCAGGAAGTCAACCCAGAATCCACAGATGACCAAGGACTTGGATAGATTTCAGATAGTGCATGAATTTGCATGGGAAAAAATGACATCCCTATTTTCACTAACATTTGGTTTTCTTTGTAATCTTGTGGTTTTATTTTATGCATTTTAAAATATTATTCTGAGAAGGGGTACTTAGGTTTCATCAGACTGCCCAAAAGGATATGTTTCACAAAAAAGGGGATAAGCACCCCTAGGCTTGATGCTCTCAGGACCCTTTTAACTTTGAGATTTTGTAATTTTCTGGTCTCTACCCTTTGGAAGCTCAAAATCAATACGTCCAAACCAAGCTTATTTTCTTTCCTCCAAAATGACTCCTCCTTCTGATGACTGCCACTAATCACCTGACCCCCCACATTTCAAACCAAGAGGTTATCTTGAATTGTCTTTTTTTCATGTTTTCTATCCAGTCAAGATCTATTTTCCTCAACCCTGCAGTAGATCTTAGGTCTGTGCCCTCTTCTCAATCCCAGTCCCACTGCCCTTATACAGACTAACATTAACACCTATTTGGACCATAGCAATAGCCTTCTTTTGCTGTTGTTTCATGATCTTTGGGGAGTGCATCTGTTTCCCTTTTTAAACTTTTGTCACTTCAATAATTTGTGTGATTTTATGAGTAATCTCATTTTAACTTTTGTGAAACCCTGCACATTGAGTGCTGTGAGCAGTACAGAAAAAAAAAGTGAGAGGGGCCATGCAGCAAGTTTAGATTCACAAAAAGGAGGAAAGTATTCATAAAAGTGTTCATGAATCCACTCCAGAAAGTGCTAAAATATCCTCTCAAGTGTGTGATAAGGGAGTTGAAAAAAATGGGAAAGTAGTCATTCAGGATATCCAGTGAGTACGTCACTTTTCTTCTCACCAGAATTCCCTTGGCCAAGTAAGTGTCCAACCTCCTCTGCTACCATAGCTGGTGGACTCTCCAATATTCAGGCAGCACTAGGCCAGCCAAGAGGTGTTAGGTGGGAGTACCGAGCTCAAGTCAGGGCCTGGACTCACCCCAAAGTGTGTGCTTTTCATTGGGGAACAGTTTAACCATGGAGTGGAAAGGGCGATTAGAAATGGCAGATCGCCCTTTTCCATTTTTTACGTTGAGAACAGTTCTTCTGACACTGATGCCTCTCCCTCTCCTCTTCATTTTGTGGACTATTTCATGGTTACTGCATTATAAAGTAATATTATCAGGATTAATATTTTGTTATAAAGAATAAAATGCAGAAAAGTGTATTTTCAGCACTAGTCTGTAGTGAACGATTATAGTTAGTAGTTGTAGGAACCCCTATTTTGCATAGGTTCAATATATCAACGTGTTTTCTGACGTTTCTCCATTTTCTAGGAATGTTGTTCACTTATTACCCCATCTGAGGTTTTTTTATGAGGAAACTGGGCAAACAGGGTGAGGTGACTTGTCCAGGATCACACAGCTAGTAAGTGTCGGAGGCTAAACTTGGACTCAGGAAGAGGAGTCTTCTTGACTCCAAGCCCTGCACTCTATCTTCTGAGCTACCTAGCTGTCCTCTGAGAATGCTCCATCCTCCCTCCCTCAGCCCCCAGGAAAGTTGAATGTTGACTGGGTACTTTTATTTTCTTTCATAGTATATGACTTGTTCACCTTGTTTTAGACTCTTTCTTGTTGACTCATTCTTTCTGTTTCTCTTATCTCTGTTTTGCTTAATATTTCTCTTCTTAAACTTTTGGTCTTTCAGACTTTAATATTCTTTATGATTCATCTCTGATTTTCTTACTCACTCTATGGACCTTTTCTTTTCTAGTGCTGCAAGAATTCCCGAGACTGGGCTATTGGGTGCCCTGGATCTCCTTATTAGTTGTGGAGGAGGGGCTACCTAACCAGACTCCCCACCTTCAGTAATCTCTGCAGGGAAATTAGAAGTCTGGCTTCTGCTTTCTCTCTAGGTCCTTTCCCCTCCAACTGTGCTTGCTCTTTACAGGTAAAAATAGCCCCCACATAACCTTGCCTTCATTGTGTATTGGGCTTGGGATAAGGACACAGTAGAGATCTTTTCATTTTTCAGTGCAAGGATATTTTTAAAAATTTTGACTTGGGAGGTAAGAATTTGTAATTATAACCTCTCTCTGAAGATTATTTGAAGATGTTAGGGGTGAGAAATAGGGGTAATCACATATACTTTGATATTGGCTAATGTACTGGATGCATTCTACCGAAGTATGCTTTCAAGACAAAAAATTTTATTTTGTAAATACAAGAAACAAACAAATCCCTGCCATGCTGCTAATTAAATAATAACCAGATGCAGTCTTTTAAAAGGATACTTCACTATTATCATAAATCACAATTTCACTCACTTTATTTAGTAGCATTCAGCTAGTCTGAATCTTTTCTAAAAGATCCACAAGGAAAACACTGGAGGCATTTTCAGGCATTCAACAAATAATTTTTACATGCCTGTAAATGCCTGAGGCGCTATGGGGAAAAACAGAACACACAGTGCCTGCTACGAAGGGGTTTATAATTTAGGGAAGTTTTATAATGCTTTTAAGGTTCAAGAAATTAAAAAAAATATACACATGTACACATATGTATGTATATGCATATATTTACACATATAAAATATACATATGTGTGTATGTATGTGTATATATATGTATGTGTGTGTGTATGTCATTCTTTGTAGTTCCTGTGTTTAGATCACATTAGCCTGCTAATGGACAAAGCATTTCTTCCTCCCTAAAGCTATTTACACTTAGTACTTTATCTTCACTTGGGCCTTGAAGATTAAAAAGCAGTCAATATTTGTCTAAAATTAAGAATGGTGAAATCAATGTTTTTAAAAGTGTGTACTAACCAATCTCAGATGTTTGCTCACTTTCAGCCTTCACTCCTATTTAAATCAATGTAAACTTCTCTTGGATTCATTCTACTACAAACCCTCTTTCCGTTGCAATGTTCTCTCTGGCCATTTAAATGGAGTATTTCCAGGGAATTTAGAGGTGGTGACCACCTATTATGAGTAACTTTTTTCAATTTATTTCTGAGTGGCTATGAAATTCCTTCTAAGATTTGAACCATTCAGTTTTCTCTTCAGCCCTCATACCACCTTATCTCTTAATAAAAATTGTATATGGTAGAGTGAACCTGTCAAGTCAGAGATGGAATTGCCTATCTCTCACTCCAGAGAAACTTCAGCGGTGTTGTGGATAGGAGGGGTGGGCCTCTAAGAAGACCCAAATTCAAATTCTGTGTCAGGTACTTGCCAGCTGTTTGAGCTTGAGTTGTCACTTAACTTCTCTAAGCCTCAGTTTCCTCATCTGTAAAATGGGGATAATAATAGCCCTCACCTCAGAATGTTGTTGGGAGGATCAAATGAAATATAACATATAAAATGCTTTGCAAACCTTAAGAAGCAAGTCTTATTATTATTATTGCCCTCATGGAAATTTTGTGGCTGTTATTTTGTGGTCAGATGTGTTCTTTGGTTGAAAACCGCTAAAAGTCATTTCTCTCTTAAAAACCTGAGATCACATTTGATCCAATTCAGTAAACATATTAAGCACCCCTATGTTCAAGGTGCCATAGTGTACTGTAATACTTCACCAGCAATGTTATAGGCATTAGAGTACTGAACTTTGTGAGGAATGCTGTCTGTGTTTCTCCATCAAGAATACCATGGTTGTCACCCAGGTTTCTCTGCCAATACTGTTACAAATAGATAAGTGCTTAAGGTCTTTTGAATAATCTTGTCTACAAATTCTATTAAACACCAATGTGCTCGCTCTCCCTTCCTTCCTTCCTTCCTTCCTTCCTTCCTTCCTTCCTTCCTTCCTTCCTTCCTTCCTTCGTTCTTTCCTTCCTTCCTTCCTTCGTTCTTTCCTTCCTTCCTTTCTCTCTCCTTCCTTTCTCTCTTTCTCTTTCTTTCTTTCCTTTCTCTTTCTCTCTCTCTCTATGTATATGTGTCTATATGTATTTACATGTAGACACACATACATGAAATAGAACATAGGATGGTTGATGAATAGGTTAATTTGAATAAGTAAATAATTTTGCTGAAGGGAGAGACAGAATGATAGATTCAGGTTGCAGAATGAGATACATTTTTTTGGTGGTGCAATGGATAAAGTATGAGTGGGACCTGTAGGTGGGAAAGCCTGAGTTTTAATCCAACCTTAGACATTTACTAGCTATATAACCCTGAGTAAGTCACCTAGCCTCTGCCTCACTATAAAATGGGGAGGATAGGTTGTGGGATCAAATGAGATAAGATTTGTAATGCACTCAGCTCAACACTTAATCAATACTTATTTCCTTTATTTCTTAACTATGCTTAATTGTTGCAGGTTTTTTCTTTTTCTTTCAAGTTGAAGGGATGAAAGTGAAAGAAAAGAAATCCGTGCTAAAAAAAGTGAAAATCATACAAGAAAAGAACTGGCAAGCATGTGAATTTGGAGAAATTTCTAGCTCATTATAAATTTACAAATCCATAAAAATAACTCTGTAAGCTGAAAATATATTTCTTAATAGCAAATTTGAATGTGAAAAACACACAAATACTCCTCTGAATAGGATGAAACTTCATTGTAACACAAAGATAGAAATAAAGAGGGAGGGGGAGAGAGAGAGAGAGAGATAGAGAGAGAGAGGGGGAGAAAGAGAGAGAGAGAGAGAGAGAGAGAGAGAGAGAGAGAGAGAGAGAGAGAGAGAGAGAGAGAGAGAGAGAGAGAGAGAGGTGGGGGGAGGGGAGTTGAGATTGGAGAGGCAGACAGATGCTTGCTCTACTGTTTTCCTGGTTGAGCATGAGGGAAAGTGCAGAGGCTTCTCTATCTTTGGGCTCCCAGGGAACAACCCCTGCAAAGGAAGTGGGGAGCAATGCTGCTCCCTGGCCTTCAGGAGAAAAGGGAAGAGCCAGAAAACAGACCGTCCAGAGGACTCATGACTTTCAGTCCTGCCCACCACCTCTAGACTAGTTAGATTGCATGCTAAAGTCTCTACGTTTGCTGCTGTCTCTTCCTGACGCTACCTCATACATCATGAAAAAAGCAAAACTGTGATAGAGAAAGTGCAGAACTTGGAGGCAAGACTCACTCAATCAATCAAGCATTTATTAAGTACATACTGTGTACAAGGCACTATGCTAGATGATCCAGATCAATACAAGAATGAAATAATTTCTGCTCAACCAGGAACTTACATTAAAATGGGGTAGATATTAAGTACATGTATAAGTATACATATAACAAACACAAAGAGAATAAATATACATGAATGCAAAATAATTAAATTCAAGGTAGTTGGGGAGAGAGAGCACTAGTGGTTGGAGGCATGGGAGAAGTTTTCATGTAGAAGGTCATAACTGAACTGAGTCTTGAAAAGAAAAGAGGGATTCTATGAGGTGAAGAGGGAATACATTCCATTAATGTGATATGGTCAATGAAAAGGCACAGAAGATCTTGGTTTGAATCCTGACTCAGTTACTGGCTTAGTATGTGTCCCCAAACAACCTACTTTACCTCTCTAAGCCTCAGTTTCCTCATCTGAAAAAATGAAACGTTTGGACTCAATACCCACTAAGGTCCCTTCTGACTCTAAATAGGTGATTTTATGGTCCTATACTTTCTATCTTGGTCAGACCAGATCTGAAATATCATGTTCATTCTAGGAACCACATTTTAGGTGGGACATTGATGACAAGATGAGAGGTGACTAGGATAATGAAGGACCTTGAGTCCATGTCATACGAAGAACAGTCATTATAAGTGGTCATTTCTAGCCAGGAGAAGAGAATACTCAGGGGGCACATGTTAGCTGTCTTCCAGTAATTAAAGGACTGTCACACAGCAGAGTGATTAGATTTTGTTTATTTGTCCCTCAGGATGAAAATAAAAACAAAACAAAACTAAGAACAATGAGTAGGGGGAGGGGAAGTTTCCAAAAGGTAAATTTAGGCTTGATGTAACAATTAGTGCTACCCAAGAGTAGAAGAGGCAGCTTAGAAGGTAGTCTTTACAGAAAATATTAAGGGATCACTCAGGGATGTTGTAGTGGGCATTCCTTTGGGGTATGGATTGGAACAGATAGTCACTGAGGTCTCTTCTAATTCTGAAATCTTGCATTCTAATCTCTGTCAGAGTTTAGAACCAGTGAAAGTGTCTTTACTTTAAAGGGACAATTCAATTTTCAATCAAGGGTATCTTGTTAACAAAAGCTGGCCCTTCAAAGTACTCTAATGATTTTTTGGGGGATCATCCCTTTTCATTGGCCCCTGAATGAAGAATTAAATGCAATTAATGGAAATTGCAAAGGACCATATTTTATCTCTATAATGAACACTTCCTAATAATTAGAGCTTTCCAAAAGGGGAATGGTAGAGTTCAGACAGTAGTGAATTCTTATATCACCAAAGGTCTCCATGTGAAGCAGCCACGCTTGTTGGAGATATTGTAAAAGGTTTTTCTGTTCACAAATAGATGATCTCTCAACTCTGATTCTTTGGGTATATGTATATATATATGTCTATGTATGTATAAATATATATGTGTTTATGCATAAATATATACATAGAATATATGTGTGTATAAATGCACACACACACATATATAATGTGTATGTTATATGTGTATATGTAATATATTTTATTATAATGTTATGGGCCTTTTATCTGAGTGCTTTGGTAGAACCCATATTAATATATTTCACGACATCCTAATGAGCTCTAATTTTCTTCTTTTCCAGAGAATGTCAAAGGTTTTTAAAATACTGTTATGATGTATACATAAGCCAATACCAGGCTCACCTAGGAAGGAGTCTGAGGACAGCAGCTCATACTGTCTCAATGACACCTCTGAGTGCCTTTTGCAGATTTTTTGTTTTTCTGAGATTCATTTAGGTGGCAGAAAGTGACAGCACTGTGGAGATGATGCAATCACCTTCCCGTTGGGGAGGAAGTCAGTGAAGAGGCTGAATCTCTAGAGATCTTGGGAGCCAACTGTGGGACAGCACTAACAACTTCCAAAGGGAATTTCATCCTGCCTTCTTTGACCAGATGGTTCACTGCAGTGATGGAAGGACTCACAGAGGGGGGTTATAGGGGGTGTGGGGTGGGCAGCTTTCCTCAAGGCAAGAAGAAACAACAACAATGGGGGATCCTTCCGATACCAACTGGGGCACAGAAGACCTCAAAAAGAAGGATCCAAACGGATGTCTAATCCCACCAGGGTGCCGTCTCTCACAATGCTCAACTGAACTCAAACACTGACTTTCCCTTGATGTGAATAATTATAAACACACTCCGTCACAATCTTGCATATGTTCAGTTCTTTGGCAAAAGTAATTATCCTAATTACTAGCATTTTGGGGTGTGTCATTATAGTAAAGCATTTAGAGATGAAATGCTTATTTGCATCATAAAGTAAGCAATAGGGCCTTGCATATGGCACTATATTAATGAGTTACCAAGAATATCTCCTAATCAGTTTTGTTTGTTTCTCTTTCCCGTATGATATTACCTGCTTCTTTATATACCTGAGGTCTTAGAACAGAGAAGGTAAAAAGATAGGCTTTACACAACATAGCTGTATAAACCTTCAGTTCTATAAATCTATTGTTTTGCACAGGAGCAAAGGTAATTATTTAAAAAAAAAACCAAATACAAAATGTGTCTGGTATTGAATAACTGTAATTGCCTATCTTCCCTTGCTTCCAAAAGCAGCATCTAGAAATGCAACTTACTTTTCAAAATTTTTCTATTTCTCTATCTTTGCTAAGAGTTCTGGTGAATAATCCCGTGTCCTTGAATGACTTAGTGCCCTTGAAGTCCTTTATAATTATTAATGGATTAAACACTAGCAGATTCTTTTTCTACTGGACATGATTATTTCACTCATTATTTAGTAGTTAAAGTTAAATAATGAGACTAAATGATTTGAAACTTAATTTTAGTCATTTCCTGATGCAAAAATATAGTCTAAAGTCACTAAGATCCCTATCCTTTTGTTTAAGACTAAACCATTAGATGGACTGAAATTAGATTAGATATTTAACACAGAGCCAGGATGTAGGATTCGGCCTTCAGAGGCAACCCAAAGAATAATTTATACCCTACTACCCAAATGAAATACAGTAGTGACGAGTTTTGTTTACCTGACTAACTTGAAAACCAACTGAGTTCATTTTCTTCATAACCAACTATTCTCTGTCTCTGTCTGTCTGTCTCTCTGTCTCTCTCTCTCTCTCATATTTATATCCCCGGAGCTTAACATAGTGATATGAATACTTATTCCCTTTCCTTTGTCCCCTACTGTCCCACCCTGGGGACAGCATCTATCTGACTCCGATCAATCAATAAAGCCATCTTCATGCCATGTGGAGCTCCAACTCTGGCCAGTAGACTCTGTGGATTGGTGAGTACTCTTCACAATTGGCTGGCCCCAGTTACCCAGCCATGCTACCCTCCTGCTTTGTCTCCTGAGCATATCTACCTCCCCTCCCATTGGGAATAGTGATCAAATTATTACTACTATCATTTCTGAAAATGGCACATCATTCTTTCGACCTATGGGTCTACTCAAAAACCCTGTGATTTTATTCTTTCCTTATCATCACTCCCCTTATATTTTGGCCCCTCTGCCCCATATTAGAATGTAAACTGCTTGAAGGCAGAGACTGGTTTTTTTTTTTAACTTGTGTCCCCAGTATAGTGCCTGGCACAAAATAAGTGTTTTTTCATTAATCAGGAATAAATCTTCCCCCATCCTTGAGATAATATCACTTGACTCTATTATCCCATTGGTCTATTGATATTCCACACTTTGTCTTACAATCAAGTACCTAGAAAAGGCTCTCTATACTGGTTTCTTCCACTTTTTCTCCCACTTGTTTCTCAGCTCTTTTCGATTTAATCTAGTTTCTGATTTCATCAGTCAGTTGAAACTAGTTTTCCCCAAAGTAATCAATGATTTCCTTTTTTAGAAAATGATACAATTTAATTGATTTTCTTTGTTTTTAAGTCACCTATATTTCCCAGCGTATCATTTTGCCCTCCACTCTCATAGAAAGAAAACTCAACAAAAAATTCAAAAGCAAGGGAAAAACAGCTCAGCAAAACTAACCAATATTGAAAACAATCTGATTGATACATGCAGTGTCCCACACCCATAGTTTCCCACTCCTGAGAATCCTTCTCATATTTTTTGGGGGGAGGCCCAAACATTGTAATTTTACAACCTCCAGTTTGATTATGGTTTATTCTTTTCACTTACATTGTCACAGTTATTGTCTCTATTGTTTTCCTGACTCTGTTTTAGAATAAATCATTTCACAGAAGTTTTCACATACTTGTAATTTCCATCACATTCAGTTGAAATCCTATCTTCTGTAAGGAACCTTTCCGGGTCCCCCCAAATGATATTGCCTTACCTTTGTGATGATCTCCAATTATCCTGTACGTCCTCTTGCCACGTAATTATTGGTACGTTGTCTTCTTCAAGGTAAGCTCCTTCAAGGCAAGCACTGATTTTTTTTTTTGCCTTTGTATCCCTAGTAGTTAGCACAGTGTCTGGTACATCGTAAGCTCTTAATAAATGCTTATTGGCTTGACTTAATGAATGCTTTTAATTAATCAATTAGTTTTTAATCATGACATAAAAACTAAAATGTTATTTATTACATGAAGGTAGCCTGTGAGAAATGTTAGAGTATAGGAATTACTTATCCCTCTTATCATCTGACTGAGTTTTAATATTTAAGAACAGAATCACAATACCGTATATGATCATTTATTTTTCTTGGGGATTTGAACAATCTAGTGTTGTGTTTATGATTATCTTGTGGATGTACAAGGATATATATATATATGTATACATATATAGTAGATGTATCAAATGTCTTAACGTAGTTTTAAGCTTTACTAGCTATTAAAAGTTTTAAGTTATTAAGATTTTGGGGATACCCTGTATAATTTCTCCCAATCAAAAATTTTATTTTTTTCCCTATCATATATTACTTGCTCCTCGTCCTACCTGAGTTTTTATATAAGGCAGGAGTGAAGTGTAAAAAAAATTAGTCACACATGCCATCAGTTTTCTGGGGCTATATATTCAATTTAGAATATCAGTTCCTTTGCAATACATAATGAAAACAGGATCGTGGATGGTTTTGAGTAGGGTTGCTTCACAAAGCACTGAAAAGCACTAAAGGAGATATCTGCATACCTGTATACACCCTGGCATGAGAACCAGGTAAACTAGATCATCCTGTCAACATTGATAGATGAAAGTGAAAGCACCACAAATGCATGGGAAATAGGACAGATTTAGGGTTTCTATAATGAACTGCCCTGATCTTTGATAATGGAATTACAATATTTGGAAGCTAACTGTATTGCCGTAAGAGGATGTGGAAATGGCACTTAAGAAGAAGAAATGAAGACAAGCAGTTGGACCTAAGCAAATATACATAAGAAATCTATGCTAGAGACAACATGATTTAAAAGTCATTCAGGCTTATACTTTCAAAATGTTGCAGAGAAGAACATGGCAAAAGAATGGAATAATCTAGAATAGTCAATTAACAAACATCCCTACTTTCTCATCTCTTTAAGATTTTTATGAGAAGGTATCCTTAGTAAAAATATGAAAAGAACACAGACGACCCAGTCTCCAGTTAACAATCATTTGTTTTGTCTCTCTCCAATTACCTCCCCCTCACAAATTTGTAAGTAAAAAAAAAAAAGAAAAAGAAAAACAAATGCCTTGTAACAAATAAGGTTTGTCTGACGAAATAAATCCCTATATTGGCCACATCTAAAAATGTGTATATCATTTTGCATTTTGTATCCACCACCTGCCTCTTTGTCAGGAGGTGGGTAAAATACTTCGTTAGGTTGTTCTTTTGTTGTTTCAGTCTTATCTGACTCTTCATAACCCCATTTGGGGTTTTCTTGGCAAAAATATTGGAATGGTTTGCCATTTCATTCTTCTACATATAAGGAAATTGAGGAAAACATGGTTAAGTGACTTGTCCAGGATCACACAGGCCAGATTTCAACTCTGGAAAATGAGTCTTCCTGATTTCAGACCCAGAACTCTATCCACTGTGCTACCTAGGCTGCCTCAACTTCATTATGGGTCCTTTGGAACCATTTTTGGTCGTTGTGTTGATCATAATTCTTAAATCTATCCAAATAGATTATCTTTGCCATGTTGTTGTCATGTACATTGCTCTCCTAGTTCTCCACATTTCAATCTAAATCAGTTTTATACAGGTCCCCCTGAAACCATTCCTTTGATCATTTCTTATAGCACAATAATATTCAATTGCATTATAATTTGTTTAGTCATTTCCCAGTTGATGGTCACCTTCTTAGTCTCTTAGCTCTTTTTCCCTACAAAAAGAGATACTACAAATATTTGCATATGTGAGGGTCCTTTTTCTCTTTCTTTGAGTCCTTTGGCGAATAGATCTGCTAGCAGTATTGCTAGGTCCAGGGGTGTACATGGTTTAGTGACTTTGGGGGCACACTTCTAAGTTGCTTTTCAGAATGGCTATACCAATTCACAACTCCATTAATAGTGTGTTAATGCAGCAAATTTTTTTCTAATGAATTTTTATAGCATACCACATTTCACTGTCACATAATAACAGAGATCTATAGAGATTTAAAAAGAAATCAGCTTTATTATTTATTAATAACACAAGCTCCTTAAGACTAAAATTTTCAAGAGAGTTGCTGATCTACACCAGTGGGAGGTTTTACCTATATTCAATGAGCTATAGGTACTAATTCTCTTTCCTCAAATCCCTTATTCTCTCCCTGAACTTGACAAAAAAGTGTCAGGCTTGGTAGAGCAAAATGAAGCCTAATGGATACCTCAAGCAAGATATCTCCCCTGTATCTGTTATGCTCATAAAACATTCTTTTGTAGCTATAGTCACAGAGATAGTTTTGTCAGCACTTCTGTTTTTCAGTTAAGGCATAAAACAAGGAAACATACTTGCCAAAGGAATGTATAGTGTAATGGAAAATATCTTGTGCAAAGTCCAGATGGAAGAAGGATTCTATATTGATATTCCTGTTTGTAAATGGGACTGTGCTGATTTAATTGATTGAAGCTTCCAGGTACTCTGAGGAAGAGACAGGAGGTAGAATGTTCCTGATAGGTCAAACCACTGCCTCCATTGCCAACACAACCCCACCTTCATCTCTAGTGGAGACAATCCAAGACTCTGAGCTCAAAAATGCTCCAAAGCAACTTCCCTGCCCCAGTCTGATCCCAGAAACCATTATTGAGGGGAGTATTCTTTGTGGATGAAGGGCCCAGAATCTTTAATAACAATTGCCAACCTTTTGGCAGCAATGGATAGGTAAACCCAAGCACCTTTGAAATAGCAATGCTCAGATCACCAGCCCTCATTTTAGTTTGGTCTCTTGAGCCATTATTAAAGAAAGCAACTCTTAGAAAAGCACCCACCATCCTTGCCACTACCAATGCCAACTGCCAAACGACTGCCATCAAAAGATAGATAAACCTAAGAATTGTAGAAATAAAACCAGCACATCTAGAAAATCATCCATTCTGCTTCAAACCTAGACCCCATGTCCGTCTTCCAGAGGAATAACATTGATGGAAATCCAGCCTGACAACTAATTCTGCATGTACTTTAGCATCATAGCTATTGGAGACCCAGAAAACATAGTTCTTACAGTGAAGGATATTGATACTGTCAAATGGTTCAAAATCAGAAATGGGTCTGATTTTATTAATGGGAATACTATTAAAGAATATGAAATACACTTTGCTTCCTGAGGACCCTAAGGACCACAGGGCCTTTCAGTTTGTGACCCTGGGCAAGTCCTTTGATCTTTCTCAGCTTGTTTCCTCATTTATAAAATGTTGATGATAATAATAGCTCTTCCTTCATAGAGTTGTGATCTGTGTGGATTTATTTATATCCTACAAGTGTGCTAATGTTATCAATTGTTTTGATTAATATTTTTATTGATTCTCTGGGGTTGTTTACCTTCATTTGCAAGAGTGAAAATTTAGTTTCTTATTTACTTATTTCCTCAATGTCCTTTTCTTATTTTATTGCTATTGCTAGCATGTCTGGTACTATATCAGATAGAAAAGGTAACAACTGATAACCCTGATTTTATTGAAAAGGATTCTAGTTTATCTTCATCATACATAATGTTAGTACTTGGATATGTATGTATGTATGTATGTATGTATATGTCTGTCTGTCTATCTATCTATTTATCTATCTATCTATCTATCTATCTATCTATCTATCTATCCATCCATCTATCTATCTGTTAGATATCTCTATTTCTATCTATCCAAGAACTGACATTATATGTAATGAGGATATAAATGCACATTATGTATGTGTGCATGTGAATATATATTTTCTCTTTCTCTAGATATCTATGTAGCCATTATTGCAAAATTTTCTGTTTTTAACAGAAATGAATGTTGTATGTTGTTGAGAACTTTTTCTCTTTATTGATATAATATATGATTTTTATTTTTTTGTGTTAAAATTGTATTTTGTTCTAGTCCTCATGACCATCTGTAAGTAAGTTTGTAAGTAGTTAATATAAAGTAATAATAACAGGAAGTGAGATGGCAAAGGCAGCTGGCGGCTCAGTGGATAGAGCATTGGACTTGGAGTTAGGAACACAAGTTCAAATCCAGCCTCAGATGCTTACTGAATGTATGACTCTGGACAAGTCACTTAAACCTGTTTACCTCAGTTTCCTCATCATTAAAATGAGCTGGAAAAGGAAATGGCAAACCACTCTAGTATCTTTGCCAAGAAAACCCCTGCTGCAATGAATTGCTGCAATCCAATGAAGAGTTGGACACCACTGAGTAACTGAGCAAGATTCCAAAGGGTCATGTACAGACCGTCTCAGTGCTCAGAGAATAATTTGCAAACTGTTTCATGTGTCATCCAAAAATCACATCCTGGTAATATGAACTGAATCAGAGGAATCCCTTTAGGCTTCACTGTCAGGGACTTTTGGTCTTATGATATGTAAATTTCAGTTAAACTTCAGACATCTGCAATAAGATCAGTGGAACACCAAATGTTATTGATAACTTTGAAATGAGGTGGATATGTTAACTTTAAAGTTTTCTTGACAATATTGAGATGATTTTGATGTTAATGCACCCCCAAGACAGATAAGAGTTAGTTTGTCCCCCACCAAAGCCATATGAAAATGAAATCTCAAATATTCTTCCATCTGCATTAGGTCCATGCTACTGAATTCTCCCAACTTTGATCCATGGTTACTTGAATAATTCTTTGTGCCTTTCCTTCTCCCCATTCTCTTCTCTACTGCTGCCTTCTTTCCCGCACCACCCCTTCACTGTCCCCATGCCTTCTGCTTCTATATCTACTTGCCCCCTTTTGCCACTTGTGAATTCATCTGTTCCTAGGCCTCCCAACTTGGGAATTAAATTATGGTTTGCTCAATTTATTCTAAGTATGGATTATTTAAAAGATCTATTTTTTTTTGTTCTGTTAACTTGGATGTAAGTGCTCATTTTTGAATTCAAGTTGTTGGTTTTATAGGTGTATAGTTGGTAAAAATAGTTTCTAGTAATATCCTTTATTTCTTTTTCATTTGTACTGAATTCTTTTATTTTTTAAATGAGTAATTTGATTTTCTCTTTCTTTTTTAAATTAAATGAATGATTTATCTATTTTATTAGTTTAGAAACAGTTCCTAGTTTTCTTTGTTTTTTTTTTTTTCAGTTTTGTTTTTCTCTTCCTTGATTGTCAAGATTTCTATTTTGGTGTTTAATTGGTATTTAGTTTTTTTTAATAAAGATCTCACACACAGTTGAGATTTATGTGAAACTCTTTTGATTCCTATTAAATAATTACCAGAAGTCTATCATATCTAACTTTTCTGGGGACATTGTAAAATCTTTTCTTCATTAAGTATAGATTAGACTGAATGAGCCCTGATGTTTCTTTCTGTTTGGATGGTTATGATGCTAAGGTAGAACAGAGGAGGGCAACTACAGTGAACTGGGATATGGGAGATTATTCAGAAAAAAAGACAGAAAAAATATTAGTATGCTGAAGTATGGAAAATTGAAGACTAGAATGGGATGTGGTTGAAGTCTAGAAAACTGTGAAGGTCAGGAAACATTATTTGTTAAATTTTGGAATGTCAGAATTAGGGAGAACTCTTTGAAGTTTTGAAGTACTGAAATTAAGTGTAAATTCATAATAATCTAATTTTCTACAACGGCTACTAAATGTAGAGAATGTTGTAGTGGACAGACAATTGGTTATACTTTGGGAGGAGGAGATGGCAGAGGGGTAAGGGTGGAGAGGGTAAGAAGATCAGGATTTTTTTTTCTGTGTCTAACACTAGTAATTCTTCATTTTCAAAATGTGGATCTTCGTGGTAACTGCCTCACTTGGTTATAGTGAGGGAAGTGTTTTGTAAACATTAAAAATGCTAGTGAAGAGGAAATTATTCCGGTTCAAGAATTATTTATAACTCTGAGAAATGATAAAGACCAAAACATTTAGAAATCATGAAATATTCAGATAAATTCATAGACTGGAAATCTGTAATCACTTATTAGAAGAAAAGGATGTTTGGGAGTTGGTTGTTATAGGTAGGGTGGAGGGAGTACATCTCTTTCTTTATGTATTGATTTGAAATCCACTATTCTCAAACTTTAGCCCTGCAAATCAATACATGAACTCAGAGGAAAGACCAAATTAGGACAAAACAACTAGACATAGAATTACGATTTGTAAAGATTTATTAGTTTGTTACGAATCTTAATTGATTTAGTATCAACAGGCAAACATGCACATGAAACTCATTGATACTCAGATGCTCATTCATGCATTTATAATTCATACATTCACAGTCTATATTTACCATGCATATGGTAGCAAAGATTAGAATCTTGCTACGATGGGGATGTAAAGGCTTTGCCAAGGACTTGGTTGCTTCTGGGGTATATACTGATGGAATCCTCTTTTTTCCCCCTTGTTTACTGAATTCCTTTATATGTCAGTTGCAAGAAGTGGCACTTAGGTAATCAACATATCCTTTACCTTTTTTTGAAACTAACATGGCCTCCTTTTCTGGTGGGTTGTTTTTTTTTTTTTTTTTTTGCATGACATAGTAGGATGAGCTATGTTATGTTTTTATCCTGAGATCTCTTTTTTGGAATGATGTCTTAGGAAAGTCTTTTAACTCTTTCTATTTCTTTGGTGTAATCAATGCTTTGGTCTAAACTCCGTGGAGATCCTCGTCAGGTTGTGTCCCCTGACACTTATCTTCTTGGGATTAGTGTAGTAACTGAATGAAGACTGATTTCTACTGATAACTCCAGCAAAGAAAGATCCTACTTTAATCAGATTTTAACTTATCTAGTTATTTTCTTTTTACATTATTATAATAAGTTTGTCATATTTGTAGAAGACTGCTGAAACAAGACCCTGATCCTTTTATGCATTTGTAACTTCTCTATTGGAACTCATTTCCTTGATGCAGATTGCAAGCAGTTCCTCTATATATCTCCTTCTGATGGATTCTTCTTAATAATAATTCTGGGTATTTATGGAGTACTTTAAGGTTTGCAAAACACTATACATCCATTAGCTCCTTTGAACATCCAACCAACTTCAGGAGGTTGGGCACCCAATGAATGATTATACTTATTTGAATACTGAAGAAACTCAGGCTAAAAGAAATTAGATGATTTTTCTCCCAATCATATACTTGTATATGGTGGAGATGGAATTTGAATATTTTTCCTCTTATGATTACAAGTCTGCCTCTTTTCTCACTATACTACCCTGCCTTATATTATTCACAAATTTTGATTAATCCTGCATAAATTACCTTCTTGAACTAAATCTCATTTTCTTGTTTTTTTCATATCTTCCAAGTACTAAGTACTCAAATTATAGACCTGTTGCATTTACCCTTACTCTGTCTAGTAGAGATTTTCCAGTCATACATTTTCTTATTGATGTCTCATTTCCCATTTCTTGAAGGAAATAAAAACAACGATGACATGTTGCAACCTATTTAACATGACCTTCGGGTTTTTTGCAAACTTCTTTTGTTTCCTATGTGGCCACAATGTGACTGGGAAAATGTTGTATTAAAAGAAGGGGGATTTTATGATATTGTTCACTCTGGGTAAACCTCAAAATTAGATCTTCCTCCTACCTGCTTTTGGACCAGACCATCCTCCATCTGTACCACCTTTCCAAAGTTGATGAAATATCTCAGTGGGATTTCTATCCAGCTGAATGTCAGTCTGGTTACTATGTGACTTTCAGTGACTATTTTTTCCAGCGTGAATTGTTAGACCTATTTATTTTTCATTACTATGGGGATAGATGCAATTAGTACAATGTTACCTGTAAATATAGAGCTCATCATCAACAGAGCTAGGTTTCCTTTTGTTCTAACTCTTTGCTGGGCCTCCTCTCTGACAACGCATGTACCTTAGATGAGCATATATCTCCCTGTTCCATGCCATGCTGGATGTCAATGCTAAGTGCACAACTGAACAAAGTTATCTCCATAATTCTATCTGTCACAGAATATTGTATAGTCTTAACAGGTACATGGAAAAGACTTTGTTTGAGAAAAGCCTTTCAAACTGCATTTTGGACCACTGAGTCAAATTGCTTTATGGTATTATTATTATTTTTTTTTTTGGGTTACTGAATACTTTTATTCTGCACATAGAAGCCACTAAGATTTGGCCTTTGGGCTCATTGGGCTGCATCACAAGTACATGGCTCCACACATCAACACCAGGGTTGGGGGAGAGAACAGGTCAATCTATCCCAGTCACAAGATGATAAAGGGTGTTCTGACAGAGAGCCAGATGATCAGGTAGTCTCCAGTATAAGACAGTTCTAATGAAGCAGTGAGAACATCACAGAAAGGTTGAAGGGAGAGGGAAGTTAAGCAACAGAGGTCCCTGCCCCCAAAACAAGACTGGTCTAGTACTTGGTGCTGCCCATTCTTAGGACAGGAGCAGATTTCTATAGAGGTGATTGGCGCCTGTGAGCTCTTAGGCCTCCTAGCCACAGAGCTTACTTGGCCCGAGGGTTTCTGAAGTTCCTTCTAGCAAATTTAGCCTTGCTGCCCAGCTCTTCCTCAATTCTGAGAAGCTGGTGATACTTGGCCAGATGCTCAGATCGGCAGGGGGCACCAGTCTTGATCTGCCCAGTGCAGAGACCCACCACCAGGTCTGCAATGAAGGTATCTTCAGTCTCCCCAGAACGATGGGAAACCATTACTCCCCACCCATTGGATTGGGCCAGCTTGCACACCTGGAGAGATTAAGTCACAGAGCCAATCTGGTTCACTTTGAGTAGGAGACAATTGCAAGCCTTCTCATTGACAGCCTTTTCAATTCGCTTGGGATTGGTCACTGTGAGATCATCTCCTACCACCTGGATGCCGGCAGTAGCAGTGAAATTTTTCCAAGCTTCCCAATCATCCTGGTCAAAGGGATCTTCAATAGACACCACTGGATAATCCTTGATGAAACTCTTGTAGAGGTCCCCAAGCTCAGAAGGGGAGATGTATCTGCTGGAATCATCAGGAGACTTGAAGTCTAAATCATATTTCCCAGATCGGAAGAATTCAGAGGCAGCAACATCCATGCCAATTACGACCTTATCAGTATAGCCAGCCTTAACAATAGCATCCTTTAGCAGGTCCAGAGCTTCTTTATTCTCTAGGATGTTAGGAGCAAAGCCACCCTCATCCCCTACGTTGGTGGCATCTTGTCCGTATTTCAGCTTAATCACACTCTTCAAGTTGTGGTAGACCTCAGCTTCAATGCGCATGACCTTAAAGTTTGCTGCTCCAACTTGTTACCAGCATGGGAGCCACCATTGATCACGTTGAAGGCTGGAACGGGAAGGATGACTTCATCGTTGCCTGCAAGGTCAGCAATGTGACGGTACAGGGAGACACCTTTCTCAGCAGCTCCGGCCTTACAAACAGCCAGAGACACTCCCAAAATGGCATTTGCACCAAATTTAGATTTATTTTCAGTGCCATCCATCTCTATCATCAATTTGTCGATCTTCTCTTGCTCCACAACATTCAATTTCTTGCTAATCAGGGTCGGGGCAATAGTTTTATTGATGTGCTCAACCGCTTTTGAGACACCTTTCCCCATGTAGCGGGTCTTATCATTGTCTTGGAGTTCCAGGGCTTCATGGATACCAGTAGAAGCACCACTGGGCACAGCAGCTCGGAATTGACCTTTTTCAGTGTAGAGATCAACTTCAACAGTAGGGTTTCCACGAGAGTCAAAGATCTCTCGTGCCTGGATCTTGTAAGTAGACATGTTGAGTTTCTGGATGGGGCTTCCTCCGCTGAGGTCAGAGAACACAGGCCGAGTGGTCTACCTACACCAAGAGGGAGCGTTAAATGCTAGTATTATTTTTTTAAAGTGTTTTTTGATGCCTTTTGTTTCTGTGTCACAGACATTTCCAAAGATAACACTTCACCTTTCAAATTCCCTCATCAATAAGTCTTTCTTTGGAACAGAGAAAAAAAAAGCTAATCAAAATTTCTGAAACATCAGCTACGTTTCATTCTGTATACAACATTCTATACCCACAGTCCTTACCGCTCTAAGGAAAGAAATTATTTGCATTTCCTTATCTCTTTTCTGGGAGCAAAGCTTTGTCATTCTAGTGATATAGACATCAGTTTTGTTTCATTATTCTTTTTATTAACATAGTTGTAGCCATTATATATAGTAATTCCTTCTTCATTTTCCATGTTTCTCTGAATTTTTATCTCATATTACACTAGTATTCTCTTATGTTTACATACCAGCCTTTGTTTAGCTATTTCTTAAATGACTGACATCTACCTGGTTTCCATTTCTTAGTTTTTGTAAGTCAGTCAGTCAATATTTATTCATAATAAATATTTATAACGCGGGCACTCTGCTAAGAACTGGGGACACATAAAGAGACAAAAGACAGTCCCCGCCCTCCAGGAGCTCTAATCTCATCTAATAGAGGATACAACAAGCAAACAAATATATACAAACAAGTTATATACAAAATAAATAGGAAATAATTAAGAAATGGGAGGTACTAGAATTAAGGGAGGAGGGAAAGACTTCTGGTAAAAGATAGGATTTTAGTTGATTGGTAGTCAGAAAAGAAGAGGGAGAGAATTCCCAGCATGAGGGATGCCAGAGAAAATGCCTAGAGCTGAGAGATGGAATTGTTCATGGAACAGCAAGGAGGCCTGTGCCATTGAATTGAAGGGTATAGGAGGGGCTTACTAAGATATAAGAAGTCAGGAAACCTGGGAGGGAGATAACTGATAAAGCACCTTGAAGGGTCAAACAGAGGATTTTTTGATTGATCCAGGAGGCAATAAGGAGCTTATTGAGTGGGGGCTGGGGAGGGAGGTACTTGGTCAGGTAAATGCTTTAGGAAAATCTCTTCAGTGGCTGAATATAGGAAAGACTGGATGAATTAGTCAAACCTACCAGCAGGCTATTGCATTAGTCTAGGCACAAATTGATGAAAATTTGAACCAGGGTGGTGGCAGTATCAGAGGAAAAAAGGGGGCATATTGAAGAGTATTATTGCAAAAGTAAAATCTGCAGGTCTTGGCAACAGAAATATGAGGCAAGGTGAGAAATAGTGAGGAGTTGAGGATGACACCTAAGTTGTAAGCCTGGGGAAGTGGGAGGATGGCAGTGCCCTTTATAGTAATGGGAAAGTTAGAAAAAAAAAAACAACCCAGGGTTTAGGGAGAAAGATAATGAGGTCCATTTCAGACATGATGTGTTTAAGAAGTCTACAGATCATTCAGGGAGATACCTGAAAGGCAGCTAGAGATGTGAGATTGGAAGTAAGCAGAGAATTTAGGGTAGGATAGGTAAATTTGAGAATCATCAGCAAAGAGACAGTCATTAAATCCATGGAAGCCGATGAGATCACCAAATGGTTTAGAGGGAGAAGAAAAGGGGGCCCAGGAAAGAACCTAGAAAGATCTGAATAAGGATCCAATGAAAGAGACTGAGAAGGAACAGTCTGACAGGTAGGAGGAGACCCAGAAGAGAGGGCTGTCCTAAAACCTAGAGATAAGAAAATATTAAGAAGAAGGCAATCAGCATGTCAAATACCACAGTGATATTGAGGAGAATGAAAATTAAGTGAAGGTCATTGGATATGGCAATAAAAAATTCAATAGCAAATTTGAAGAGAGCAGTTTGAGTAGAATGAGGAGATTGATCAGAAGCCAGATTGAGAAAGGAATGAAGAAGAATGAGAAAGGCAGTGAAGGTACCTTTAGTATATGCCCTTTTCATGGAGTTTAGCCACAAAGGACAGAGGAAATATAGGATGAAAGTTACTAGGGGTGGAAGGATCAAATGAGGTTATTTTTTAGTATAGGGGAGACTTGGGCATGTTTGTAGACAGTAAGGAGTGAAACAGTAGACATGTAAAGACTGAAAATAAGTATAGAATGGGGATGATAGAGGGGGCAATCTGTTGGGGAAGAGAGAATGAAAAGAAATTACCTGCACAGGGAAAGGGGTTGGTGTTGGTAAGCGGTAAGGCCACTCTTCAGATGAAACAAGGATCATGAGGAAATAATGATAGAAGGCATATATGAGTGATATGAAATAAAGAAGTCATTCATGCTCAATGACTTCAATTATTTTTCTCTAAAATAAGAGGCAAGGTTCTTAGTTGAGAGGAGGAAGGAGGGGGAAACTATAGGAGTTTTGAGTCGGAATGAAAATATTTGAGGGGCAGCCAGGTGGTGCAGTGTCAGGCCTGGAGTCAGAAAGACTCATCTTCCTGAGTTCAAATCTGGCTTCAGACACTTACTAGCTATATGATGGTAGGTCAAGTTACTTAACCATGTTTACCTTTGTTTTCTCATCTGTAAAATGAACTGGAGAAGGAAACAACAAACCACTCCAGTATCTTTGTCAAGAAAACCCCAAATGGGGTCATGAAGAGTCAGACCTGAATAAAAACAACTGTAGAACTGAAGAAAATATTTGGAAGAGTTACTGTGGAGAGGGAGAGTAGTGAGTGGATAAAGGAGGTATAATAGGATTGCCTAGCAGCAATGAAGGCCCAGTTGAGTTTATATAGCAAATTTTTAGTGGAGTCAGTAAGAACAGTTGTGTGATTTTCTCCTCTTTGTTCAGCAGTACATGTATAGGCTTGAAGGAAGAAGATGGTGTGAGTCATCCAAAGCAAAGGTTGACAGAGTATAATCAAGCAACAGGATGAGTTCTAGAGACTTGAGAGAAGAGGACAGGGTAGAGTTAAATGAATTCTCCAAGGGAGTAGGATGGGAAAAAAGAGTAGAGTGGCTAATGCAGGGATGATGACTTGGGAGAGAATTGAGGGGTCAAGGAATAAGAGGTCATGAAATGGATGAAGAATGAAGTTTGGTAAAAGAAGTTAGAGAGGTAAAAAACAAATTGATTATGGTCAGATAAGGGGATTTTTGGAATTTCATAGAATGAAAATAGAAAATCAAAGGTAAATAGATCCTTCAGGAAAAAAAATCACAATAAAGAAAACTTGAATACCATACTTCAAAAAAAAATACAGAAAATACAGAAAATCTCCCCAGAAATACTGGAAACAATCAAGTAAAAATCATGAGAATTTATAGAAAGGAATGCCAAGTTTAACACACAGTCAAATTTTAGAGCTATAATATCAAAGAATACATTTTGCAAGCAACAAGAAAAAAATTCTTCATTTTCCAAGAAGAGTCAATCAGAATGGCACAAGATTACTCTGTACTTACTGGGAATCATAAGAAAAAGTGGAATGTGATATTCAGAAAAGCATGTGAGTTTGGCTAACACTCAAAAAAATAATATAATCTACAAGGCTGAACCTAAACATCGAAGAAAATAATTGGAATTTCAGTAAAGAGAAAGAATTTGAGCCACTCCTTTAAATGAATCCAAAAGTGAACAGGGTATTCAACTTTGAACTAACCAAATTGCAGAAAGGTAAAGCTTTTCAGACTGTAATGAAAAACTAAGAAATGAAATGTTTTCTCATGGCTAAGGCTAGATGAGGACATAAAGGTCAGTGAGTCTTTTTTTAAATTTGTTGATTATTTTAAAATCCCTCCCATATTGACCAAGGGACATTGAGAAGATAAAAAAGGTATCGCTAGATTAAAACAATTTAAGAAACAAAGGAAACGAGATTCATTTCAAAAGACAAAATATCTATACTCTGAAGGGACAAAAATATGAATGTAGTGACATAGCAATACAAGATTTCAGGCTATACTTTAAGAAATAGTCATCAAAACTATCTGGTAATTATTAAAACAGAAAAGTAGATTAGTAAAATAGATTAATAAAACAATAAACAGAAACAATCAAACATCAGTATCCCAATGTTTGGTAAATACAATCATATAAATTATTGGGGGAAGAATTTTGGCAAAAATTTCTGGAAAAACTGGAAAGCAGTTTGGCATAAATCAGGCTAAGACCAATATTATGCCATATATCACAGTAAGTGACAAATAGACATATCACTTGAGTATTAAAGTTCACACTGTATAAAATTTATACAGAAGAAAATTAGGTGACTTCTATAATTTTGACTAAGAGAAAAATGCTTAACTAAACAAAGGATAGAAAAGATTCTAAATAAAAAGGATATATGACTATAAAAATTAAAAAGTTTTTCTAAAATGAAATTAAATGATGACAAAAATAAAGTTATAAATAAATAAAATAAAAGTTATAATAAATAAAATGAATGAAAAAAGGCTTCTAAGGTGCAGTCATTGCTTTAGAGACTTGATCTGGTTGTTTTTCTTTGTCACAGTGTGGAGTTCAGTTCCAAGGGAAACTTTTCCTCTCAAATAACTGTGATGTGGAGACAAGAGCCATAAATAAAATATATTTTATATGCTTATATAAGATATATTTTAATGATTTTAGCATAAATGAACATGACATCTTTTCAAAGGCTTTCCTACATAAACATTTTAGTTTCTTACAGTCAAATGCAATCTGTTGTAGAATATGACTCTTGAAAACCTGCCTATTCACTTTGTTTTTTTCTTTCTTTCTTTTTCTTTTTTCACTAAGCATAACCTTGGTGTATAGACCAAACTCTTGAAGATATATTTCATAGTGGTGAGAAATTTTGTATCTAAGTTGGTAATTCCTAATTTCTTCTTGGTCTCCTTTTTGGTATAAATATGATCTTTTTATTCTCTCAGAATCTTAAACTATTTGTAAGATCTTGAAAATCAATCACCAAGTTCCTTGAAAATTGTCCCCTCTAAAACAGAATTCTTTTGTGTGTATACTAGCTTGGCTTCTTGATTTCATCTTCTTAAGTGTCATTTCTATTCCTTCCCATACTATAAAGGTGATGTTGTGATAATATTTTTGTCACTAATAAAAGCAGATCATAATATATTATTGATTCATTTATGCTGACTTGTCTTCTGCTCACTATTATAATTTTTTATCCTGGCGGTGTGACCTTGGACAAATCACTTAACCTTTCATTGTTCTAGATAAATTCCAGAAAAACTGTCACTTTGCATTGATTGGATGAACTGCCTAAGTAGAAGCTACCTATATTAAATCACAAGTCAATTTTTAAAAAAAATTCACTAACGCATGGATTTTTCGGTTCTTTTCCTGATAAAGGTTAACCATACCCTTCCACAAAACTTGCTTTGAGATCACAGAAGACTAGGCTCAATGAAACACCAATCTTCCTTCCTGCATTAATTCTTACATTCTTAATTACAAGGGCTGGTCAAAGGGGTTACAGAGAAAAAGGGAAATCTTCTCCCTAGGGAGCATTAATATTTAATAATGGAACATCTATTAACACCCTACTATTTTGCAATTTTAACTTACACTTAACATTTGGAGTTTAGGGACTCTCGGGGAGTTTTACATTACAGAATGTCCATTTTTATGCCAAAGCATCAAGGCATTTACATGTCATGTGGTTTAAATACACTAACATCCATTTCTATTAAGATTTCAGTTTTGCTACTTCTATCGGCTCAGATAAAATTAATGAGACTTTTATATTAAGAGAGGATGGCAAGATTGGTTCTGTATGTGCATGCATAAAATTTTATAAAGAAACTGGCCAGGAGCCAGAAAATGAATCTTTCATCAACCAAATCATGCTGAAGTACTAGTGGAGACTTTTCCTCTTCTCCCTACATCCATTCCTGTTAATTTATATTTATTTTGATTTATTCATGGGTCTAGGAATGGATCTACCTCCTGGTTCCTTGCTAGGTTTCCAGAAGCTCTCAGGGCCACAGAAGGACCAAGATTTCCTAGGTAGGCTTTACTTAGACTTGCTGGATGCTTCCCTGAACCATACCAACTTTTGCCTCCTTGCTAGGGTTTTTGAGGCCCTTGGGTCCATAACCCACCAAATCTTACTCCTACTTGCACTGAAGAGGCATTATGAGACAAGAAATCCACCCTCAAGACAAAGCAATACTATCTTCTGTAAAGCTCAGAAGCCGGCTGACCTCTCAGGATGTGGCTTCATCAAGAAATCTTTTCACTATGAATAATACTCTACTTGGACTTGTCCCCCAGTGGTTAAGTACTCTTACTTCCTACTACTCACCCTGTCCAAATTATTCTGAAAGCCCTCTGCCAAAGAGAATTTCCCCCACCCCCACTTCTAGCTGTTTTCTCCTTCATACTTATCCACCTCAAGCCTACCCCTCAATGTTCCTCTCGAAATCTGTTTGCCCCTTTCAGTTTCCCTCTGGAACTCCTGAACCAAAATGAACAAACTCTTCATTTTAACTCTGTCTTTAACAACTTCCATCTTTTGGCACTCCACAAGACCTGGTTCCCTCTGGATAACACTGCCTTCTTTGCTATTTCCCCCCCAATATTGGATGTACTTCTTTCATACTTCTCTGTTCCTGGTGAGGCAGTTGGAATGCTCCTTGCTCCTCTGGGTCATTTGCAGACTCCTCTACCAGCATCACTCAACAACTTCTTATTATTTACTCTCAAAGTTTAGCATCCAATGTAGATCATGGTAGCTGTCATTTTCCACAGACTCTTTCACCCCCTAACCTCTCAAACCACATTTACCCCTTTTTATCTTAAAAAAAAATTATTGATATATTTTGTTTTTCACTACCTAAATTTCCCCCTTTCTTCAGTCCTCTCTTTTTCTCTTTGTCTTCCCTCCTAGAGAACCACTGCATATAACAAAGAATATTTTTTTCTAAAATAAAAAGAGTAAAGGAAAATTGGCAAAACTTACAATTATATTTCTTAAATCTGAAAATATATGTGATAACCTACATCAGTGGCCATTTCCTCCACCTCTGCAAAAGAGCTGGAGAAGGTGACTTTTTATATCACTTTTTTGGTGTCAAGCTTGTTCTGTGTAATTTTGCAACATTCATTTTCATTTGTTTTGTGGTTGTTCTTTTAATTTATATTATTGTAGACACTGTGTATATTATCTTCTTGGCTCTGCTTTACTTTCACCTTGCATTAGGTGCTTTATGTATTTCCATGCCTTTCTGTACTTGTTGTTTCTTATGTAATAGTAATATTCCAGGAAATCATGCGTCAAAATTTGTTTATCCATTTTGCTGTCGATGGACATTCACTTTGTTTCCAGTTCTTTGCTACCAAAAGTGCTGGTATGCACATTTTGGTATGGATAGGTCCTTTTTTAAAACTATAAATAACATCTTGAAAGGGAGAGGATTCTGGGAAGGATGGAGTAGGTCAGAAAATTCCAAACTCTCAAGATTTTCCCTCACAAGAGTTGAAATAGCACCTTAGGATGAAAAAAGTGTGGGTGTAGATAAACAAGATAGGGGAACAACCAGGGTCTTCCTGGGATAATTTGAGAAGATCTGAAGAAAAATCCCTGGAAGAGGTTTGGTCCCTGTGAAGAATAAACACCTCCAGGCTAGGTTCTGTTTTAACAACAAGCAGCAAACAGTTTAAACAAGGGGCAAGTCCTGGGAGTAGTTGGTTTGAGAGAGAGGCTGCATCCACCAAAGCTAAAGGAACTTTTATGCCCCCTCCCCCCATAGTGAGGGGAGTTGGGCGTTAGAGCTTAAGAAGATTGAGGGAACCAGTGCTGATGAGGAACACCAGACCCAGCTGTGCTGAGAAGGATCCAGCACACACCAGGTGAATGCAGGAGCAGTGAGGCAGAAAGCCCCCAGGTGTGGACACTTACAGTAAGTTAGAGGTTTGGCTTTGGTTCCAGGCTATAGGAGAGAACTGAAGTTCTGGGGCAAGAGGTCCCAGTTCCCATACCCCAGGGCTAAAGGTGATGACAAAAATTAAGCTATTACTACCAAAAATGCACAGGCAAAGGAGAAAGAATCCAAGTATAGAAAGCTATTATGGGAGTAGAGATGATGGGGTTCATCTTCAGAGGATACTGAAGTAAAGAAACCCCCAAAGAGTAACATCAAATGGTCACCTGCCCAAAAAGAATTAACAGAAGATCTTTAAAAAGACTTTAAAATCAAATGACAGAGATGGAGGAAAAGCTAAAAAACAAAAAAGCATAATCCAAGAAAAACAAGATGACAAAAGGAAAGTCAACCAATTAGAAAAGGAGATCCAAAATCTTAAGGAAGAAAATGACACCTTGAAAATTAGAATTGGGCAAAGTGAAACCAGCGAAATTATAAGAGATCAAGAAATGATTAAACAAAATATGAATAATGAAAAAAATAGAAGAGAAAGTGAAACATTTTTATAAGAAAAAACAACAGATTTGGAGAATAGATCGAGAAAAGAAAATATAAAAATAATTGAACTAACTGAAAGTTATGATCAAAAAAAGAATCTTGAAATAATAATATAAGAAATAATTAAAAACAATTATCCTGAAGTATTAGAACAAGGGGAAAATAGAAATGGAAAAAAATCCACTGATCACCACTTAAAAGAGATCCTATGAGGAAAACTCATAGGAATATCAGTCAAATTCCAAAAATCCTATCTCAAGGACAAAATATTAAAAGCATCAAGATAAGAACAGTTTAAACATGATGGTGCCACAATTAGAATCACCCAAGACCTAGCAGCAGTGACATTAAAGAAATTCAGGTCTTGGAACACAACATATGGAAGAGTAAAAGAACTGGGCCTTTGGCCAAAAATATCATACCCTGCAAAATTAAGTATTATTCTGAATGAAAAAAAATGGACATTTGATAAACTCAGATTTTCAAGACTTTGTTAAAAAAAAATCCTGAACTCAGTAGAAGATTTGACATACAAGAACCAATATAAGGTACATACCAAAAATTGATTATAAGGGATTCACAAGGACAGACTTGTTACTTTTTATATATGTAAAATGTATGTCTAAGATTCTTATTAATAATTGGGTAGCTCAGAAGAGAGATTGGGGTAAATCTGAGTATAATGTGAATTTAAAAATTAAAACCATTTAGGAACAGCTAAAAAGAATAATTATTTTATACAAATGAGGAGGAAGATGAAAAATCAATACAGAGGAATTAGATGGGGAAGGAGGGCTGGTAGTTCTGGTAGCCTACTTTCATCAGGAATAGGTTTAAGAGGGAACAATACATATATATTTAGAAGAGCATAAAAGTCTTCTAAATTCAGGAGAAATAAAATGGTAGGGACATAGGGAGGGGGAAGAAGACAAGGGAGAAATCTTTAGGGAGAGGGAATAGGTAAAAGGGGGGCATAGAAGGGTGTTTAGACTTATGGGAATGGGAGGACAGGGGAGGGATCATTGGAGAGGGGTAGGCAAACAATAGGAGTGCTAGTAGTGGGTAGAAGTCAAGTAGAGGAGGCGGGAAGGATAGGAAACAAACGAGATATGCACAAACACAAAAACAAAGATTAGGAATAGAATATGTTTGGGAAAGTATATGTCTCCCTATATGGGTGTGTGTGTGTGCGTATGTCTATGTATGTATCTATAGCTATAGAGAAACATATCTAAACTTTATTGTAGCTTTCGGGGCAGGGGGAGAAGATGGGGAAAAAAGAACCAAGTAAAAAAGTGCAGAGCAAAGAGCAAAAGACAACTCACGAGGAAGCAAAGAAAAAATGGACTATTCTCTACACAAAGTATATTATTTATTATACAGGCTTTCTTGAAATGAAAATTTATTGTTACATATTTTGAATTCTCTCCTATGTTCTGCTATGCACACAACATGCTTTTTTTCTTTCTTTGTATTTAATTTCCAATATTTGTTTTTGATGGTTTTGGTTTTTTTCTGTTCTATATTAGTGTTCTGACCCTTGAGTTAAAAAAAAATTTTTTTAGAAAATAAATAACGTCTTTGGGTATATGCCTACCACTAAAATCTCTAGAGTGGGAACCTGATAATCGCTTTACTTGTATACTTTCAAATTTATTTATAGAATGAGTCTACTAATTCACAGATCCATCAACAATTCATTATCTTTCCACAATCCCTCCAACATTGATCCATTCCTGACTTTTTTAGTCACCTTTGCTTGTTTTCTGATGAAAAAAAAAACTGTTTGTTTTGATTTAAATTTTTCTTATTTTTGGTGACTTGAAGCATTCTATAAAATGGTTGTTAATAGTTTGCAATTAATCTTTTGAAAACTTTTTGTTCATATTCTTTAGCTGTATCTATCAAATCCTGGATTTTGGCCTTACATATTTATGTTAATTATTTATGTGCTTTGGCCAAATTTCTCTTATCGGAAAATGTTGGTGCAAAGATTTTTTCGCCTTTCTTACTTTCATTCTTATACTAGATGCATTCATTTTTTTTTTTTTGTGAAGAAGCTTCTCTATTTCATGTAATCAAAATTATTTGCTTTGTCTTTTATAATTTCCTCTACCTCTTGTTTGCTTAACAGTACATCTCTTGTCCACAACTATGAAAGGTATATGATCTATTTCTCTCCTAATTTTTTTTAATAGTATGAGCTTTCATATTCAGGTCATTTATATTCCTATTTAATATTCAGGTCACTTAGACATCTATTTTGAATTAATGGTATATTAACATAGTATAGGATGTTATTCTAAATGAAATTCCTACCAAACTACTTTCCAATTTTCCTGGCAGTTTTTTAAAAAATCAAATAAGAAGTCTTTTCCTAAGTAATTTATGTGTTTGAGTTCATTAAATGCTGGGTTATTGAATTCCATCATTCTCTCCCCTTTCACAAAAAGTTCAGATCTGAATAACAGTTTTCTCTCTCAATCTTTATCACCCTTATTTTCCTCATCTGTAAAGTTGGGATAATAATAGGATCTACCTCATAGGGTTTTTGTGAGAATCAAATGAGATAATCTTTGCAAAAAATTCTTTGCAAACCTTAAAACTCTATATAAAGAATGTTCATGTTGTTTGTTTATTTGTTAGTTGGCATTTTAAGGGATTCCGAAATATATTTTGATGGTCCTTCAGATTCCTATGTTCCTCAATTTACTCAGCTTCCATGGCTTCCACTCTTCTTCAGCTATATGCAGTCATATTTTTGATGTGTCACTTTCATGTTTAAGAACTCTCAGATTCCTTTAGCGGATCATAATCTTCCATCTTTCCATATCTTTCTATGCCCTACTCTTCCTAAAATTATTCTACATCTTCATTCCTCCATTCCTTCCCCCCAAGCTATTATTCTTGCTTTGATTACACTCTCCTACTTTTCTTATCTTGACCTCTTAATTGGTATACTATCTTCTGTTATTGAAACCCCTGTTCCCTCGGTCTGGCCAAACCTCAACCCTGCATTGTTCCCACAATCCTCCTACTCATATTTCACTGGATGGAGGTAGATGAAGTTACAAAACTGTTGGAACTGGGTCTGCTATCAATTAACATGATTAAATTTCAATTGAATCCTCATTTACAGCAAGGCGATGTTTCTCTTTCATCTAACTTATCACATCCAGCACAGTACTCTTTCCAAACCCTCTCTTTTCTCTTCAAACCTCTTGTGAAAAGTTTTCTTCACCCTCAGCTAAGGACCTCACTTCATATTTCACTTTAAAAAACTGAGAATGTAACTCATCTGGGCCATTTAAAGCTCTTCACAAACTGGCCTATATTTCTAGGTTTTTTTACATATTACCCTTCTCCACGTAGTCTATGGCACAAACATAGTACTTCCATCTCCGTGCCTTTGTATTGGCTATTTTCCATACTTGCCACGATCCTCCTCTTCATCTCCATCTCTCAGAATACCTGACTTCCTTCAGCATTTGGTGACAAAGACGATTGGTACAGTTTCTTTTTTCATCCATCTATTAGCACCTTCTCTTTTAAGATTATCTTTAGTCTTCTTTGTATATATCATTTCATATGTATGTGTGTGTATATATGTATACACACACATACATATGCATACACACATCATATATATGATGTCTTTTCCAATATAATATGAGCTCCTTGAGGGATTTTTCACTTTTATTTTTTTTTTGGTAACCCACATACTTAGCACAGTTCCTGGCTCATGGAAAAGTGATTAACGAGTGCTTACTAATTGAATCCATGATCTCATTTACACGGATACTACTTTCTCTAGTGTACATTATAATTCATTCATACTTTCTCATTCTGTATATGTTGTCCTTAATCTTATGACATTGATTGCATGGGATTGAGGACAATATTTTATCTGTGGTCTTCCAAAAACCTTGCATAAAAGAGCTCCAAACATGCTACAAGCCACCCTCTCTTTTAACATTTTTTGGTAACCAATCCAACACCTGAACTATCCATCCCATATTTCTTACCCTCACTATGTGACTAGCCCACCTCGTTTCCTAATTGCACATATTCTTGATGGTGTGTGTTATATCATTTTTTACATGAATGCCGTTATTGACAATATTTAAAAAGAGGAGCTCCTAGATACTCAGTGACTAAATCCCCAAGAAAAAAGAAGAGATTATTGTTTTTGAGAAAGAGGATGTTAGGTAAACTGATAGCCCCAAGATGTCTGGGGGATAGAGAGTCTTTTTATTAGTGTCCCTCAAATTATGCTACCTATATGGAAGGTTATCATCGATTACAATTAATTTTGCAAAGGAGGCAGCATGGTCCAAAGGAAACAGAGTACTGGATTTGGAGTCAGAGAGCCTGAGTTCAAATGCTGCCTGTGTAACCCATTACCTACGTAACTTTGAGAGATTCGTTTTCCTCACATGTAAAGATAATTGCTACTGTTGTTCAGTTGGTTAAATCTTTTTTGAACCCCATTTGGGCTTTTCTTGATATTTGCCATTTTTTTCTCTAGCACATTTTACATATTGAGAAACTGAGGCAAGCAAGGTTACGTGACTTCCCAAGGGTCACACAGCTAGTAAGTGTCTGAGGCCAGATTTGAACTTGGGGAGATGAATCTTCCTGACTATCTGACACTCTATCCATTGTACCACTTACTTGCCCTATGTACACAAGAAGGTTGAATAAAATAATTTTTAAGATTTCTTCCACATCTAAATATCTAATCCTGTGAAAACTGATTATTACACAAAAACATTAATCCTTTTACTCCTAACTATGAACGTTACCATTTTTTTCATCATCTGTTTTTGGCCCATCAGCTAATTACAGTGAGTAAATCTTTTAGTTCACCAAGTACAAAGACTGTAGAGTAAAATATGTAGCAGAATCATACATGAAAGCATGAGCATGGCTTGGGTAGCAGAACATATTTTTTTTCTTATTGGAATAAAAGGAGGAGGGAAGGAGACTGTAGTGTCTCCCTTCTTGACTACTTGTAGTATATTGAGCAAATCAAGTTTAATCTGTCTACTCTGTTGTGCTTTAAATTTTCATGTTTTCTTCCTGTTCTTCAGTGGGATCCCCTGTGCAGATCAGCAGTTGGGTATGTTGGGTTTGATCTGAACAAATTTTTCTCTTCCCTCCAAAGGATCTGTCTATTCTCTGCCAAATGACCTGTCAAAACTCAGAAATGTCATGTTAATGTTTCATGGACAGACTTGCCCCAGCTGCCTCTGAAAATGGCAGCAACACTTCAATAATTTACTTGGGCATGTTTCTGCTCTACTTTGCCTCGGCTTTGTAAAGTTTCAGTGCTGACAAAGTAAATGGAGAAATAGGGTATAGAGAGAGCTTGTAGAGACAGCTGCTGCAAGACCTTTTCCTTGTTCCAATACTGTTTTTCTGTGTGGCAAGAAACAAACAAACATCCATTCTCCTGCTGAAGGCGGGAAGGAATGATTTCCTTTCCTAAAGGTGATGTGTTTCAAGTCTTATTTTGGAGGGAAAATTGTATACTTATTCCTCCCATTTGTCTTTATTGTTTATATCCATTTTGTTAGTGTTGTTCCGTCATTTTTCAGTGGTGTCTGACTCTTTGTGATCCCATTTGAGGGTTTCTTGGTAAAAATACTTGGAGTGGGTTGCCATTTCCTTCTCCAGTTCATTTTATAGATAAGAAACTGAGGCAAACAGGGTTCAGTGACTCGCCCAGGGTCATGTGGCCAATAAGTGTCTGAGGACAGATTGACCCCAGGTCGAATGCTTTATTCTCTGCTCCATGTAGTTGTCCAACTAACCCCCATAGTATGTATAGGATGTCCCAAAAGTCTTAGTGCAGTTTAAAGCTTTAATTTTAGAAGTATAAATACTAAAAACTTAGAAAAGCAACATTTGAAAGGTTCATTATTTACAATTTTAAAATATTTCTTATTCAAATAATCAGCAACTGATGGCATACATTTCTAATCAATTTTCAAATGATAGAACTTTTATTAGCTGCTGTTCAGGTGCTAAAAGGCTTCATTTATAATCCCAGCCTTAAGATTACATAAAGAATGAAGTTTTGCTGCATATACGGAAGTTTTTGATGTTACTCCACTAGAAAAAGTCTAATGGAGATCAATCAGATGCCTGAGATGGTCAAACAAAAGGACCTACTCTACTGATTCACTGGTCTTAGAGGGTCAGCCAGAAATTGTTACAAACACATTGCATAATTTACAAGTTGCTCTGTCTCGTTAAAATTAAAATATATTATTCAAAATTCACAAATCTAAGTATAAAATAAATTTAAATTATTAAACTCTCAAATGGTATTTTTTTGTTAGTTTATATGTATTTAGACTTTTGAAATTATTAAAGCTTACAACTGCACTAAAAGTTTGTGCCAGTTTGTATTGTCTAGTTCAGAGGATCCTTCTGGTTAGAGACTGTGTACTTCTTTTATGCTTTTATACTTCTTTTAGCATAGTAGCCCTTCAAAAATCTTTGTGGATTATTAACAGGTTGAGATTTGCTGTTGTTCAGTCCTGTCCAATTCTTCATGGCCCATTTGGGATTTTCTTGGCAAAGATGCTGGAGTGGTTTCACATTTCCTTCTCCAGCTCACTTTACTGATGAGGAAACTGAGGCAAACATGGTTAAATGACTGGTCCAGGGTCTCACAGCAAGTGTCTGAGGCTGGATTTGAACTCACAAAGATGATGATAATCTTCTTTATAATATAATATAATAAATATAATATAATATAATCTTGATAAGATAATCTTCTTGATTATAGACCTAGTACTCTATTCACGCCTCCACCGAGCTGCCTTGATGGGTTGAGATAAACATGAATAAAAACTTGCCTTTTGCTTAATATTATTTTTGAGATGGAAAGAACAAAGGACAGAGAGTTGCCTTTGTTATAGGAATGCTTGTTTTATTCCATAAATTAAGAATAAAACAAATTATTACACTTCAGATTTTTTATGTCTGTCCTAGAGAGGCACACTGAGCCCTTAAGAGAGATATCCTTATGATTCTGAAGGTCTACTGGAAATAATGGGTTTTAAGATATGCCTTTTATTTTATAACCCATTTTAATCAGTTTTGGGGAGAATAATAATAATACTTATAATTATAATAGTAACTAACAAGCATTTATACAGTGCTTGCTACATTCTAGGCACTATGCTAAGTGCCTTATAATTATTATGTCTTTTATCTTCACAATAACCCTGAGAGGTAGGTATAATTACCCCCATTTTACAGATGAGGAAACTCAGGCAAAAAGGGGTCAAGTGACTTGCCCAGGGTCACTGGGGCATAATATATTTAGTTGATTATATATTGTTGTTCATTTGTATTCAACATTTTCATGACCCCATTTGGCAAAGAAACTGGAATGATTTGTCATTTCCTTCTCAATTTCATTTTACAGATGAGGAAACTGAGGCAAACAGAGTTAAGTGACCTGTTCAGAATCATACCATTTGTAAGTCTCTAAGGTCAGATTTGAGCTCAGAAAGATGATTATTCCCAACTCCAGGTCAGGCACTCTTTCTACTGTGCCACTTAGCTGCCCACAATATATATTGTTTGACTCAATTAATTAACTGAAATGAGCTATTTTGTGTTATATTTGGCTGTGGACAGATATTTTTAAGTATTATATTAAGCCATTTGTGTAGGGAAAGTTTCTAAAGGTCAAGGGGACTTTGTAGTTCAGTAGAAATAGTGGAATTAAGGGGAAGGCCAAGGTTTAAATTGTGTTTCAGATATTACCCATGTAACTTTAGGCAAGTCTCTTACTCTTCCTGAGACAGTTTCCTTATCTGTACAATGAGGGGCCTGGACTTGACGAGGTGAGTGATGGAGCCAGCTCCTAGCAACTCAAGAGTCAATTGTTAAATTTTCAGGGTGAATTATGTATATCTCAGAAATCAGGAAATGCTACAAATCAGGGTTTGGTTTTTTGTTTGCTTGATTGTCTAGGTTTTAAAAGTGAGAAGGAAAATGTTAATAATGCAGATTATACTACAAAATGCTTTTTCATAGAGTGTTTATCCTGGACTAGATGAACTTTGAGGTCCTTTCCTTCCTTAGATCTATGATTCTATGTATTTACATTACCTCATGTTTTATATCCTTCCAAACCAAATGCTTTCTAGTTCTGACTCAGAAAGAGTTAATGTTGAAGTTTAGTGTGCCTTAAGTTTAGTTAATAATATATTTATTTCCTATGTCCTCTCCCGAACAAAGAATTCCTTCAGGGCAATGAATCATTATTTATTTGTGTGCCCTACAAGAAGGAAATTTAGGTTTGCTATAGGGAAAAACCTTTTAACAGCTAAAGCTATCTAAAAGTGGGATGGACTCTGGAAGTCTTTAAGCAAAGCCCGGATGACTTGGCTGCATGAGGGAGCTGTAGAGGGGACTTGTGAGCAGGTAGAGATTGGATTAGATTATCCCTGTGATCTCTTCCAAGTCCGAGAGCTTTTGATTCTGTGATTCAGTGCCTGAGACACTGACTTGCTCATTTATTGAATGAATAAACATGTTGCAATTGGAATAATCTTTCCTTCTCCTCACCCCCCACCTTTGGAGGCAATGGGACAGGGAGGTAAGTGACTTGCCCAGGGTCACACAGCTAGTAAGTGTCTGAGGCCTAATTTGAACTCATATCCTCCTGACTTCAGAGTTGGCGCTCTATCTATTGTGCCGGCTAGCTGCCCCATAGAACAATCTTTAGCAATCTTAATTTTCATCTTGTTCTTTTCTACAAATGTTTCTTATTTTTTGTTGTTTGAAATCCAACCTTCGCATCGAGTTTCTTTTGACAGTTCCCCTCTACCAAGTGTCTGTAGACCAATATCTCACTACCTTAAATTTTCACAATTCAGCTTTATAATGCCTCTGTTTTCCATGTCAATCCATAACCATTTATTAAATGCCTACTATGTGTCAGGCACTATGCTAAACACTGGGGATAAAAACTAGGCAAAACAGTCTTTGCCCTCAAGGAGCTTACAAAATCTAATGGGGGACATTTCATGGAAACATAGATATTTTTATCCACATGTAAATATGTGTGTGTATACACATATACACAAACTATAGACAAGATAAATAGGAAACAATTAATATAGGCAAAAGCTGTAGAATTAAAAGCTATTGGGTTCACTTGCCATTTATTTCACCTCCACATCACATCATGGAATACCTAAAATTTTATTCACAGAATCAATAAATATCAGTGTTGGAAGGGAGGTCAAAGATTATCTAGTTCATTTTACAGATGAGAAAAAAACACCTATTGAGAAGATGTGATGTGCCCAGGGTCACACAATCAGTGACCATCAAAGCTGAGACTGGAACCCTGACTGCTAATGTAATTATCTTTCTATGGCAACATACCTCTTTCCTTTTTCCTTGGTCATCCCACTTTATTTTCTGAGTTTTGTTACAGAGCTCAGTTGGGAGACGATGGATGTGTATGTGTGTGTGCGTGTGTGTGTATGTGTATGTTCATGACGCAAAAGTAGAGAGTTAGGAGGTAAAGATTTTTGCTGTTTATCTGTGGCTGGGCTGATTTTTCTTATCAGCCTAAGAAAAAAACACAGAAATGCAATTTACTGAACTGGGAAAGGATTATTTACAGAGTTCTGGAGAGTTTACCAATTATTTTCAAAGAAAGTTGAGAGGATGGGGTAGAGAGAGTTGTGTATCTTTTAGTAGTCTAGGGAGAATATTTCCTGAGAATAGGTATGTATTAGAATATTTGGTGATCGTATTTGGCTGAAAATAATGTAATATTATATAACAGGATTCTTATGCTATGGCCAGTGCTTTCTCTCTTTAGACAAAGTAATGCTGCTGAGTATTCTGAGTTGAGTGCTATTTTCTTTGTAGGTAAGAGATGATGTTACTAAGTTTATTATTTTTTTCTCTCATAACTTTCTCTGTGTTAAGTTCTCCACCCAGCTACCCACACTGTGGAAATGAGAGGAGCTTTCCTGGCACACAGTACAGGGGATGTATACCCTGTGGTGGGCAAGGAGCCAATGCTACATTGCCAGAGTAAGCCAACTGTTCACTCTCAATTTTGATCTTGGCTCAAGGAAGGGCCACCTCCTGCCATGTCTGCTACTTACAGAAAAAAGGAACTAGGTTGTTGCCACTGCTTTAGTTCACAAGCCAGGGCCCACTGCTTCTCACTGGGTAAGAGACATGAACAATCCAATGAGTCTAATATATTTATTCTCCACAGTTAACTGATCTTCTATTGACTTTTTTTTCTGAACAAAATAAAGCAACAGACCAAATAAGTCAAAAGACTTGGCTTTCCCTGAGAGAAGCAAAATGAATCTAGTTGTAGCCATTTAAGTTGCTATGTTGCTTCACTTAATTTTCTAGAGTGCAGAATGAAAACTATAGGGTTAAAAAATGAAAATGATCATAATTGCCCTGAATTTGTTGGGCTGTTTGAATGTAGTATCCTGGATGGGTGATAAAAGATGAGTCAGTGAGACCTTGCCCTCCCCACAGACTAGAATGGGAAACATACTTAGCTTTTGGCAGGAAGAAGCTGGTCTTGTCATTGACCAGTTCTTCAGTCCCAGCTGCAGGTTGATTGATGGCCCAGAACTGGTGAATACTCTGGAGGGAGCTGTTTGCCCCTATTTTCCATCTGGAGCTGCTGGGATATAGCTCACTCTGATGATGGCTACTGAATGGGCTGGATTGGCAGGACTTCCGCAGGAAGGAAGACTGGTGGCTAGGGTGTCAGCAAGGAGTCAGCACATGTCAAGTGGGAATGAATGGAGTGTTCAGTGTGCAAAAGCCAGCTTAGACTATGATTTCTTTGCTGTTAATATTCCCTTTACCAATGCAAATAATAACCCCCTCCACCCCTTCTTATCGGGTGCCACTCTTGTCCACTTCTCAGCATTAATTTTCCATGGAGAACTCTCTGTGGATCACAACCCAAAATAATGAAAGTGTAAAAGAAAAAAAAGTCATTAAGGTATTAACTCCACAGTTAACTGATTGATTTTATTCAAATATGATAAAATCAACCAAAAACAGCAAAAGAAAACCCAAAGCTAAAAGAGATCTAGTTACACTGGTTGAAATGTCCCTATTGTCTGGATTTCATTTTCCTAAGTGGAGAATCTTAATACACAGTTGAGAAACTGGAATGGCCATGACTTCTTATTCATGGTTTCTGTGAACTAAGCTACTGTTTGTGCATTGGCTCACGCTCATGTGGAAAGAGTGCTGTACCTGGAGTTAACATGACCTGAATTTAAAATCCCAGTTCCACTACTTACCACCAGTCACTTAATTTCTCTGGGCCTCATTTTCTTTCTCATGAAAAAGTCACTTTTGTGGAGATTCTTTTGGAAATTACCTTATTTCAACTTATTCTGAAATACCCCATCAAGTTCATGTATGCATATATATATATGACTCACATAAAGGACTTGACATCCTATTATTAAAAACATAATTGGTACTATTAGATTTATTTAAGACTGTGCAATCTGACTCCATTCTACTTTTTCAGCCTTATTTCATATAGTTTCCCTTGGTGCAATCTATGTTCCTGTCAAACTGAACTATTATCTATTCTACCTCACATTTTTGTGCTTTTGCAAAAGCCACCTCCCCTACCTAGAATGACTTTTTTGCTATCTGGTTTTCTTCCACAGTTCAGGTGTCACCCCTTTGTCTAAATTTCCTTGATTCCTGTAGGCATCTGTACTTTCTTCTTCCTCAAATTTTCCTCAAACACTTTGACCCATCCCTTTACCTCTTCACTCCCTATCTCATCTTTATTTATTTGTCAAAATGTTGTATCCCTCTCTTAGTATGAAAGTTTGAGAATATTTATGGTTTTGTGTTTGCCTTTGTATGCAGTAACTTAAACAGGACAAGTGCTTCATCATTATTTGAATTGTTGTTTTGTTGTTTCAAATCGTTTCAATTTGTTGAATTGAGTTGGTGTCCAATCTTTGGTCTGAGACAGAGCCTCGGCGCCCTTTAGGAAATTTGCATGGAATGACTATATGTCTAGATTATCAGGTAGTGATACTTCGGAACTGGGAGAAGTGCCAAAGTGACTAATAATAGGGAAGACACATACTGTTTATACTTTAATTTGTATGATGATTTTATCTACATTAATAAATACATTAGTATCTAGCACTTAGCACAATGCCTTGGTAAGGGGATGAAGTTAGACATGGGTTGTAATTATACTTTGGCTCAGTATCCCAGAAACAGACCTGCTAGGTTGCCCTTCTGGTACTCTAAGGGTTGGGGAATCTTTCCTCTACTGCCATTGAGCTCCCTCTAGGTATATTCTCCTTATTGTTAGAGTTTGTGACCAACACCTCTTCAATTTCATTTAACTACTTAACATTAATTAGCTTTAACTACCCCAAATTAATTAGCTTTTACAAAGGGATAGTTACTTCAAAGATATAGGAAGAACACACATGAAAAAGCATTTTCTCAATATCTTGGGGACATACACTTTGCTGCACCATCTGCACCATCTTAGATTCTAGGAAGGAGTAGACTCTTAATTTAGCTTAGTAACTGTACAGCATTAGTCCCAACAAGTTAAGGTCCACAAACAATGTTTTTTGTCAGAGAAGTCCTTTGCTCAGCTACCATTGGGCTGGGCTCCCTAAATGTTACTCCCAAAGACTTCTCTTTGTTGTTTAGGGCATCAACATTGTGTTGGTTGCAAAACCTATTGTGAGTAATGACTCCTGGATTCCTATATGGTTCATTCTCTCAACCTTTCCAAACTCCCAAGGTCAGTTGACTCCATTTCCTTCAGTTCAGGGTCACTCACTGGACTCCATGAGTGTGGAAGTCACCAAATGAGGTCAAATGAGTAAGTGGGTTGGTTGTCTACATTCTGCAAATTACAGTCTCTCCAAGGCAGTATCCTTCACATGGAGAGGTTGCATCCATGAAGCAAGCTGATGGGATCTGTGCATGTGTAGGACCCGTTCTGTACTTGGGATTTAATTAGTATAGGGAATTCCCAGAGAAGAGCTTTCTTTATCAGTGCAAATATGTACATTCTCTGCAGCATAGTGCTAGAGAGTAGTCTGGGACCATGAAGAGTTTAAGTGACTTCCAGGGGCAGAATGTGGGCCCAAGTCTTTCTGACTTTGAGGTTGACTCCCATCCTAATGGATCACACGGCTCTGTATACAGTAAGTGCTTGTTGAATTGAAATTCTTACACAACTAAGGGGATATTATTATACTTGTTTCTACAGATCAGTAAGCAGCCTCAGAGAGACCAATGTATTTGATTTTGGTTTCTAGCAAAATTGTGGAATACTTTATTAAAGGGATAGCGTGTGAGAATTTAGAAAGGAAAGCAGTGATTTCTAAGAGTCAGAACAGCTTCAAGAGCAGGCTCACCCTATTTTCTTGTCTTTGGTGGGGGGCAGGAGAGACAGTATAAGTAGATTGGTACTTGCATTTGTTTTCTTACCTTGGAGAGGCAAACAAATGTTGGCAGAATTGGCTTTAGATTGAGCCTCTAGTCAATAAGGAATATGTCTTTATACGACAATTGGTTCTCTCATTCTGAATGTTCATGGTGAGCATAAGCAAAAGAAAAACAAAACCCCATCATAATTATTGAAGCTTATTCACCTGCAACTTTTGTAGATGATGAGAAAGAAAAATTCTATGAAGAACTTGACCAGATCCTTCAAACTCGGTCAACATAACTTGATATTTAGGGATTAATTATGAAGATAGGCAGAGAGGGATGCTGGAAAATGTGCCTAAGGTTTGAGAAACGCAAAAGACCAAAGGCTTGTAGACTACTCCTAAGCTTTGTGCACTGACATTTTTCTTACAGAGGAGAGTCAGAAGGTACCAGGCATGGCAAGTACCAAACAACATCACAATAAATGAAGCTAGCTATCCAGGAAGTGATTGCTTTTTGATATGGAAGACTTATCAAAACCATCTGTCTGTATGCAGTCAGTTCATCACTCTATTAGATAAAAGGTGAAATTAGTATCAAATTAGAAAGAAAATAAAGATTAGAAGGCATTACTTACCAATACATCTGCTTCAACTCAACCTATTTAAAGAAGCTACTGGTGTTGAAAAAAAGAGGGAAATAGAAAAGGGCAATTATAAAATCTTTAGTTATCCCATTTCCTACAAAAGTTCAACTGACATAGAGTCATTACCAAAATGATGAGACCAAAAGAACTCAGATACCCTCTTATTTATAAAACACTCATTCTTCTTGCTATGTAGAAAGAGATTACAACAAAGGGAAATATTGATTTAGATTACAAGCTTGTGTAAAAAAAATGAAGCTAGTGGAAGACTGGGAACAGTTTCACCCCATAAAACAGGAAACAGAAATGAGTCCAAATCTATAGAAACCTTGACCTAAACCCAAGTGAATAACATGAATGTTATGTTGAATGTTTTATGAATGTTTTACTTTACCATAAGAAAAAGTGATAGGAAAACAACAAATAGTCCAAAAAAATTTGAAGTGATGTGTTAGTTTCTAAAAAAATGATACATTTCTATCACCAGTGACAATGGAGATGTCACAAATGAACCAAAAACCCCTTTATCTGCTATTTGGGGAAGTTGAATTGAAACATAAAAATACAAGATTGGGAATAGCCATAGGACCAGACTAGGTCAAGAAAACCTAGGATAAGGAAACCTACATGTCAATGAAACCTTTGGATTGGAAGTCATTAATCTTCAAGGAATTAAGAAAACACTTTACAAGATATTTCTGGGAAGTGAAGATAAAACAAGAGTAGAAAAATCACAGAAGATATTATCTTTCCAAAGGTAGTCAACATTAATAACTAATAATGTATTTATGAGAATTTAATTCTTGATATTATTTTTATAAGAATGATCTACATACACATTAAGGATAATGTTGATGAAAATATGAGAAATGGAACAGGTAGGGTTTCAAAAATTATTTCCTACAACACATTATATATCCATAGTCACATAGTTAAGTAAAAAAAAAAATAAAGAGTAAAATATTCTATATTTCTTGTTTGCTGATTTAAAAAAAAATCATTTGACATTAGAACAAAATGCAGACTTAACTTTCCTCCCATGAGAGGTGCCTCATGGACGTGTTAAGATTATGCAAGATAAAATTTGGTATATCTATATCCATCTATCCATCTATCCATCTATCTATCTATCTATCTATCTATCTATCTATCTATCTATCTATCTAATTACACACAGAAAAAACTGCCAAATAACCCTTTGTTTATTATCATCAAGAAAGGCACAAAACAAATAAACAACCTGCTGTAGTTCTCCACTGTCATAGAGGATCACATACATAGATAAGAATCCAGAGAGAAGATACGTTCCCTAGAGATGACAAGATATTCCAGATGCTTCAATTTGTGGTTGATATTATGCTGATTACTTTAAGACCCAGAATATTGGTATCTGAATGCAGGTCATAGAATACAATTTTCACTTTTTGTGTGCTTTTTTCCCTTTGAAAGCTGTATTTTTTAAAAATACTTTCTTCTTTTACAACATGACTAACATAGAAATATATTTTACATGATTGTACATATATAACCTATATCAAATTGCTTATCATCTTAGGGAGGGGGGATGAAGAAAAGGAAGAAGAAAATCTGGAATTCAAAATTTTATAAAAATGAATGTTAAAAATTGTCTTTATATATCATTGGAAAAAATAAAATGCCATTAAAAATATCTGTGCACATGTCATATCTTCTCCAGTAAAATATAAGCTTCTTGAAGTTAGGGACAATTCCAATCCCATGTTTATATTTTCAGTGCTTACTACAATGCCTTACAAAGAGTAGTCACTTAACAAATATCTTCTGAATTTGAATTTGGGGGCTATAGCTATCAAGTTGGATTACAGAGTCAGGATTTAATAAGATTTTAACTGGTTAGAATATTAGGCATACTTTAAGGAGATGGAATCTGATAGGGAAAATTTCCTAGTCCTTTAATTGAGTTCAAAGGCTTAGCAACATGAATACAATTAGGGGAACCATGATGACAGCAGTTTGTGTGAAATATATTTGGAATTTTCGGTGGAAAACAAGCTCAACATAAATCAATGAAGACCTGGTCAGACAAAAAAGGTAATTTTAGGTTGCATTTATAGAGATACAATGTGTAGGAAGAGGGAGATGATAGTCTAGGGGCATTTTGCCCCGGTCAGGGCATATCTGAAGCACTTTGTTCAAATATGAGTACCACATTTTGGAAAGGATATTCACACTGAATCATCACTGAAGGATAGTGATGATTATGATGAAGGGAATATGCCATAAAAGAATGGGTTAAAGAAAATGGGAATATTTAGCTAGAAAAAAAGCTGACTAAGAGAGGATATGCTAGTTATCTTGAAATATTTGATAATTTCTCATGTGTAAGAGAAATATGATTTTTTTTCTGCTTGACCCAAAGAGTAGCGTTAATAGTTATGGGTAGAAATGATTGAGATGCAGCTTTGGGATTAATGGAAGTATGATGGAACCATTTCTCCACATCCTGTGATGCATGGCCAGTCAACATTCATAGATCTAGGTAACAGTGTGGAAGTTTCTTTTGGAGGGGGTACTGTTCCCAGACATATAGTTTATTGGTGAGGAACTTGTACTATGAAGAACTTATACTGTGAAAGGGTAAAAAGTCTCCTTATTTCTAGATTCACTATAAAGACACAAGAATTGATGAGTCAGAAGATTTGCAAAAGAATCTCTTCCCTCCATGTGTCACTCTGCTCCTTGCTGAATGTTTTGACTCTTATTCATCTAGATTTTTGAGTCCAACAGGATGTATTGTTAAATGCAGAAACTCTCACTACCTTTCCTAACTTCCCTCCCCCCCACCAAGGAAACACAAACTAATTTTGTCTTATTCACTTAACCCCAATTCTGAAAATGGAATGAATAATGTCTACACTTCGAGTCCACCACTGACCAGTTCATTATTGGACTGGCAGATACGAAACTGCTTTATTGTTTCCTATGTAGGCATGGCCTGATCTTCTCAATCAATCACACAATGTTTTCCATGTGGGGTCATTTGCTTTCATCCAATGACTAAAGCCCTCTACCCTCTCAAATATATGTTCACACCTTTAAAGTGATATTGTAGAAAGATTCCTTAACACTTAAGTTTAATTGAACAATTTGAGGTGTTTAGGAATTTTGTGTTTATATTAATTGGAGAAAGGGGTTCCCTTACCTTTACTTTTGATTAAAATGATACCTGAGGGTCATAAATCTTGTTGTAGTGTATGGGAATGAAGGGAAACAAGCTGTTCTAAGTGTTCTACAAATATCGTATTTGAGCTTCACACCATCGCTGGGAGGAGGCATTAAATGACTTGCCCAGGGTGATATAGCCAGTAAGTGCCCAAGGCAGGATCTGAACTCAGGTCTTCCTGATTCCATGTTCAGCTCTTGATCTGCTATACCACCTAGCTATATCTGGCCATTATGACAGTTTTAGGGTGTAGATGCCAGTAAGAAAGAGTCAAGAACTATTACGATCATAGAATAGGGCTGTGGCTGTGAAATGATTTCAGAAAGAATGATCTCAGATTTTTATTTTGGCTTACCTTAGCACAACTTTCTTTCTAAATTTTAGTCCTTTTGGAAATGTAATGTTAATATGCCTATTCAGAGCATATGAATATTGGTTCCAATTATGTCATGGTGCTTTGCAGCTCTATTTTTATACTGAGTAATCTAATCGCCCTACTTTTTTTTTTGTAATAAAATTCATTCTCAAAACAATGTTAATTAGAAAAGAGAAGGTTCTTTGTAGAAGTAGGATTGCATTACATATTTTCCAGTTTTATAAGTAATTTTTAAAATTCTACATTGATGTCATACTTTGTAAGATTCCTATTTGCTTAAGCATATTGATTGTGGGTTAAAATTGGCTGAAAACATGAATTAGAATTATGGCTCTGATATTTTCTGCCTCAGTGACTGTGGAAAAGTGATCTTTACCTCTATGAGTCTTGATTTCCTTATCTGTGTAGTAGTAGAATTATGTAACTCTCAGGGCTGTTGTAAAAAGACCACTTTGTAAGTATTTTTTGTTGTTCAGTCATCTCAGTCCTATTCTTTGTGATTCTATCTGGAGTTTTCTTGGCAAAGATACTGGAGTGGGTTGCCATTTTCTTCTCCAAGTCATTTTCCAGATGAGGAAACTGAGGCAAAAAAGAGTTAAATGACTTGCTCAGAGTCACGCAGCTAGTAAATGTCTGAGGCCAGATTTGAACTCACAAAGAACAATCTTCCTGATCCCACAGCCAGTGCTTTATCCACTGTACTACCAAGATCTCCTTGTAAATTTTAAGGGGCTGAGCTATTGTGTCCATTAAATTCCTTGAGGAACAACCTCATTTATCTAAACCTTGTATCCCTCTGAGCACAATACTCTTAATAAATATTCTTTTGAGTTTAATTTATTGAGTTAATGCAAGAACCCCAGAATCTGGAGTCAGAAGATTTGGGTTCCAGTTCTGACTGCTGCTTACAACCTTGGCATCAGTTTCCTCTCCAGTGAAATGAAGTACTTTTAATGGATGTTTTCTAACATACCTTGTAGCCCTAAATTCTATAAAACAGATATCTCATGATTATTGAGGTACTGGTTATTTTGACTTCTAATGTCCCTTCCTCCTTTCCTTATCAATTTCTTGAGATATTCCCCGCCCAAGATGAAGTGAAAGGAGATGAAATATAAATTTAGTGATGACATTATTTATATTGTCTTATGACAGGATATGTCAAGATAAATGAGTAAGATGAAATTCTTGACTTTTTGTGATCTCTTTGGGATACAGACCTAGCAGTGGTATTCCTGGCTCAAAGGGTATGAACAGTTTGATTGCCCTTTGGGCATGGTTCCAAATTATTCTACAGAATGGTTGGATCAGTTAACAACTACACCAAAAATGCATTGGTGTCCCAATTTTCTCATATCTTCTCCAACTTTTATCATTTTCCTTTTCTGTCATATTAGCCAAGATGTTAGGTATGAAGTGGTATCTCAGAGTTGTTTTAATTTACATTTCTCTAATCATTAGTGAGTCAGACTTGCAGGGATTCTTAAGTTTTTCCACTCATTACCCCTTCAGTGCTTCCTAAACTGTGGTTCACAGTCAGCATTTTTCATATGACTATAGATGGCTTTAATTTCTTCATCTGAAAACTGTCTGTTCATATCCTTCGACCATTTATCAACTGGGGAATAATTTATATTCTTATAAATTTGACTAAGTTCTCAATATATTTGAGAAATGAGGCCTTTTTTCAGAAAAACTTGCTATAAAAATTGTTTCCCTGCTTTCTGTTTTCCTTCTAATCTTGGTTTCATTGATTTTATTTGTGTAAAACCTTTTTAATTTAATATAATCAAAATTATCCATTTTTCATTTTGCAATACTCCAACCGACCTCTTTTTACAGAGAAACAAAGAGGTTATATCACTTGTCCAAGGTCACAGAGGCTGCCTTGGAGCCAAGACTTAGAATTTGACTCCAAAGTCAGTTTTATCCATTGTACCATGTTGCCTCCAATTAGAAGCAATGGTTATTTGCAGGCAAACTGAATATTGAAAATTACTTGATATGATGATATGGAGAATAGTCAGTCCTTAATTCCCTCATGAGACACAACAAAGACTATTTTATTTACTCTTTTGCAGGCTGTACACCCCACTTCCTCTACCATGCCACAGAAATCTCTTCAACCTAAATTCACTCCAGCACTGGAACTCACATCTTGGAAATAACCTCCCCTCCCTCTGAGGAAAGGAGGCTCCTCTCAGAATCTCCATTTAAAGAGTCCCCAGGCTAGCCATGTCTTCATTTCTCACCAGGATGAACTCTGAATTTCTCTACCATGCCCCAGTTGGATATCTTCATCCTCTTCTCCTTCTCCATCCTCCTCATCTTCTCTTCTCCTTCCTTCTCCCAATCCAGCTTTTTAAAATATAAGTATTGTTTTCCCTCATTGAATGTAAGATCCTGTGGATCAGGAACTGCCATTTTGCTTGTATTTGAATTCCCTGTACTTGGTACAGTGCCTGAAACATTGTAGATACTCAATAAATGCATGTTGACTGGCTGTGTTGCAAACATCCTTAGTTATCTTATAAATTGTGCTAGAGAGTTTACATAACTCAAGGTAACATTCTTCTCGGAAATAATCCTTTCTCATGACTGATTGCCCTGTTTTAGTCAGCCTTGAGAAAAGTTAAAAGTCAGATTTTACAAAGATTCAGTAAAGTCATATAGTGATTTAGGTCCAAAAGTCACCATTTTACATAAAAGCATCTGTATTTTGTAACAGATCAATCACAGGATCCCAGAATCATGAATTTAGTTAGCAGATGGAAAAAAAAGTATAGTAAAAGGAGCACTGCATTCAGAGCTAATCTGAGGTCAAATTTTGCTTCTGCTCTTTACTGTCAGTGTGATCTTTTAAAATTCAGTTAAGTTCTTGGAAATCTAATTTCTTCATAAGTAAATTGGGGTAATAGTATTTCTACTGCCTACTTCTCAGTATTTAGCTAGGAAAGTGCTTTGAGATTTGCAAATGTAAGTGTAAACTGTTATGGTAGCAACTAGATTTGGTGGCACTAGAGGCTGGTCAAGTACATGGAAATTCAACTGTTAATTAAGGGTTCAAAAGTCATTTTGCAATATATTCTCCCTCCTACATCCACACCCACACTTCATGGTTACTGAGTCCATATGGGTTAAATTTCCATTTCACGATGGAAAAATGAACATTTCTTGGTTGAAAATAAAGATCTTAAAAAGAAAACCCCAACTTCTACTGTTTTTTGGACATCAGCTAGCCACCAATATGAAGCAGATGTGTAGATGAACTGAAGTACAGGCTCATTCCTGATGACATAAGGCTGCAGGGCAAAGATGAATGGTGGGTGCACAGAGGTCCATGGAAGGAAAGGGATCAGGCCAGTGAATTATCCATTCTAAAAAGAAACTGAGTCATTGAACTGGACTAGTTGGAGAGATACTTGCATCTTGTCAATTAGAATTAAACTTGGCAGTGGAAAATACAGAGAAATCAAAAGATCAACAGACATGGCTTCCTCTGCCTGAATTCAACTGGACAACTAGATCCCCACTGTTTGAACATTGTTACCAGAGAGGGAAGCATGACATGTGGGTTCTCGAAGCTGGGGGACTTCTTAGTAGCTTATCTGAGTCCTTATCTGGCCAAACAAACACTTCCAGTTAGTAAGCCCCAGAGTAATGGGGAGGAGGCGGGAACTTCTAAGCAGCTTCCCAGAGTCCTTGTCTTGCACTCAAACCTTCTTACCAAAATCTAAGCCCCAAAGTTAAACCTCAACTCAGAGTATTTATACCTTTTTTATAGCCAGAGGGCATCACAACCCTTTGACCCAGAGCCTCAAGAGAAAAAAAAAGGTACTTGGAACCCTCCTGCAAAACAACTCCCCTAATCAAGTTTCCTACAATGGGCAGATCCATCAATGGGTGGAAAAGATCTTTAATCACATTAAAATAATTAGTAATACAAATATACACTGCTTCTAGTTAAAGAAATCTTATTTCTGTACTTTACTCCCTGTAAAGACTCTTGATTGATAAAAGCAAGATTCAATCAGAGGAACTTGATTATACGAAAAAAAAAACAGCAAAAAATTCTATTTTGATTGCCATCACACACCAAAAACTAAGTCTTGGATAGATAGGAAATCAATAACATACTGTTCTTCTCTTTTGATCCTGAATTCTTGTCACTTCTACCTACTAGAAGATGCCTTGGTTGGATTTTTCTAGCTCATTTTTTACTTCGTGCTATCTCCTTTTCTCTGAGTATTTTTTGAATGCCTTACTGCTTCTCCCCAGTTCGCTGCAAATAAAAGGAAAAAGAAAAAAAATTTTCACTCTACCAGAATCATAGACTTTAGATTTAAAGGCTAGAAGGGACATCAGAGGCTATTTAGTTTAAACTTCTCATTTTACATATAAGGAATATATGCCCAAGGAAATTAAGCAACTTGCCAAGACTCACACAAGTAGCAAGCCTGTGATTCTAGGGCCAGTTTTCAAACTCCAGATTCATTGCTTTGACCATTCTGCTAATGAAGTAATTAACTGGGGCATTGCAGAACTGTTAAATCCATCTCCCAGTTTCTTTGTATAATATTAAGGCAGCTACAGAGTCCATTTCTCTGACCATGATGATAGAATCCATTCTTTCCATAAATATGGCTTCTGGCTCTCCATTTTATTTTTTCAGCCTAGAAGCTTCTATCACCACCCAAACTTCACAAACTTTTGACTGCCATCTTCCTTGGTATCTATTGCATATCTTTCTCTCCTTGAAATATATAGGTGGAGAAAATGTTTTTAAAAACTGTGATTGACAATGGAATAGGGAAAAGCTAAGCATAAACCTGATTCTTTTCCCTGCTGTGTAGTAAGGAAAACCAACTCCCCACTAGAGGGCATCATTAATCTGTTATGGCACCATATCCAAGAAAATACATCCTCATTCCAGAAGGTTTCTTGCCAGTGAAATGTACTTTCCACATATGCTTGACATGTGGGACACTAGGCAGACAATTGGGAAAACTGTAATGCATCAGAGGTTTCCAAGTTCTTCCCCGTCTGAATATCAAATAGAGGGAAATTTTTCTTCTTCCAGATTTTGAAAAAAATAACACAAATCTTAGGAGAGATTGGATAATTTTCTCAAGAGTTGAAAGTACTGAGTGATATATGTAGTGGTACAGAGCTTCAGATACACAATTTGTCTTTCTGTTTTTGGTTTTCTTGAGGACTATTTAACTTAAGAAGGCTTTAACATCAAGATAGTTTTCCTGACATTTAACTTGAATCTGTCATGTAGTAATTTTAGCTTGTTTCTTATTCATTCCTCAACGCAGATGAAGAAATAAATTGCTATTGGATGCTACTGCTATCCTTGTTTTTAATTGAATGATCCAATTTCCTTTCTTTTTCTTTGTAGATGTATCAAAGATGCCAAGATCTAGTCTAGACTTCAGATGCCTCTGAATTCTATCAGATTTCTGGGGCAGCAGCTGTTGCTCTCAGGCTGTCATAGGATAGGGGACCCTTGCCTGCAGGCCTAGGGTTTTTAAAATTTTGTATTTGTTATAAAATGTCCCTGACCTAAGAAGTTCAATAGATTACAAATCTTGGAACTAGAGTCTCCATGCCTCCCTGAGTTTACATTTGTTTGTAACCAACCTTCTCTGAATTCTCTTTCTGATCACCATTTGCCTTTCTATCCCCTTCTTTCACATACTCTGCCACAAGATTTAATTTTCTAGATTTTATTTTCAAGGGGAAGGAGAAATAATATAATGGTTCAAGGCCCTTACAAGCAAAAATAAGTGAAATTTAGTCCCAGGATAGATAGCCCTAAATTTCCCAAGCTATCCTAAAGTTCTTCCTCTACACTGTACCTGATTCCCATTCTAGTCATGAAGAGCACCAGTGTCTTCAATCTTTTGGGGTCCCCAGAAGAAGAGGTAATTAATTATGTCTTCTCTTCTGAAGACATCAATTTGTACAATTGGCTTCTTAGACCCTTTAGGTCTGAACTGATCCTAGGAAGAATGATTCACATCCTGTTAGGAAATTTCTTGATAGCATGGGTGTTGGTCAGCCCGTAATTCTGCATAACCATTTGATGAATAAGGATCCTGCAATTTAGAGCTAAAAATGACTTTATAGGTCATCTAATCCAACTCATTAATTTCACAGATGAAGAAAGTCAGCCTCAGAGAAACAAAGGGCTTTGCTAGTGATCACACAGCTAACTACCTATTGAAGAACTGGGCTTCAAAGCCAGGTTCTTTGTCTCCAGACTTAGATCTCTTTTCACTATATACTGCATTCCACCAGGAAACAGATTATGAAATACAAGCAGGTAACTTTAAATATTTCTTATAATTTCACAGTCATGATTAAACACAATGTACAGGTCACCTAGGAGTTTACAACATCTCTCTCTCTCTCTCTTTTTGTAGAGGACCCTTTTATTTTCCATATGAACCATATTTTCCTTCCTTTTGCCCTCATCCTTATTCCAAGGTTTCAGTTCTCTTATTTTCCTTGTCTTACCTAACTCAGATGGTAGTGCAATTGGATGATCAATTCTTTAGTCATTTTTTTGGAAGGCAAAAATGTTAAACAGACTGTACTGTAACCATTTTGATCAAGTTTTACAGGCACTGACACAACCTTTTGCTGGGCTCCCTCGTTATATCCTGATGTCACCTTCACCAAAGTGGAAGAATGGGAGTTTGAAACCTTTACTCCACCTACTCTTATAATTTTTCTCTTTATTTTTAGAAAGAAGTGGTTCGATTGAATTTCCTATTAGTTATGCAAAATCACCCACACTAAGAATGTCTAAAAAAGGCAGTGTGGCATAGTGTATAGAGAGGTGAGCTCAGAATCAAGAATATTTGGATTTAAGTCCAGCCTAGGTCACACATCCTAGCTGTGTGATTCTGGGCAAATCACTTAACCTCTCAGTGCCCTGGGCAACTCTCTAAGACTGAAAGATGTAGAATTAATTCCTTATATCCGTTAGTAAGAGAGAGTTTCCTCTCTGGGAGTAACCAATACCTATGAAATCAGCAGTCTAGTCCATAAAAGAAAACAAATGTATAAAATACCTTCGAATTGGGTATTTCTTCCTTGACTTCCTCCACTCTGCAAGAAGATGCTTTAGTGCCATTGTGACGACCCTTGGCTTCCCAGTATAACTGCAGGGAAGCTTGTCATTTTCTTGGTATAGATTCTCCCCTATATATTTGGGGGAAATGTCAGAACAAGTAAATCAGTTTTGCTTTATTTTTTTAGCAGACTTAGTCTGTGGTCAGGTTATCAATATTCCTCTATCGGCTCACATTCCAGACAATTCCAATTATGTCCTTCTTCTCTACTTATGACCAGTCACAGCCTCTACCAGAGGTTCTGCATCCAATGGGATTCACATAGACTGGATGGACTGCTCTTGGACTGGCTTAACCATGAAGGAAGGGAGGAATGTTTAAACTACACAGGGAAACAAGAATTAATCTCTGGACTACTGTGAGCCAGGGAGGACAGATCCCTGAGTTGTAGTCTTAGAGTATGCATAATACTTATGTAGTTAGAGCGATATCCCAAAGTGTTGACCCATACAAAATAGGCTAGCTTTTCTTTAGAAGGTTGAAACCATATACAGAAGTGTAAAAATCAAGGCCTTTCCCTCTGGCAGACCAACAGCGTGATTAGTATTGGGGCAAGGAAGCTGTTATCTGCTGAATCAGTGTCATATTGTCTCTAAATGTCCTTTTTCTACTATGATTAAATAAACTTCCTTTTGTTAACTGTCATATGTTTGATAAGAATCTCATTTCCTTCTGATATCAAACATGCAGATCAACCTGAGTCAGGCCTGGTCCACTACACACAGTCTGGTGACACAATGCCATGCTCTAAAAAAATGTAGCGGTCTTGCATTTATTGAACACATAGAAATATTTGTATCTATAGTAAAAAAAATTCTGACTGGTCATTGGTTGCCTAGGAAAGAAGACCATAAGCAGGTATATTGTATCCATTCTGTGCCAGACACTGTGCTAAATTCTTGTTATAAATCTCTCATTTGATTCTCACAAAAACCCTTTGAAGTAGTGCTATTGCCCCCATTTTACAGTTGAGAAAACTGAAGCAAATGACTTTCCCACACAGTTATTATGTGTTGGGCATGATTTGAACTCAGGATTTCCTGACTCTAGCTTGGCATTCTATTTACTGTGCCACCATCTGCCTCTAAGATGTCCTTCATCTGTATGTCTGTTATTCTATGATCCCTTGCAGGGAAAATGCCCTATAGTTCTAGGACGCAAAAGAAATCAGAAATAAAAGCAGTCTTGTAGGATATTGGCTGAATGCCAGGGCCACTATACAACTCTTGCAAATAGAACTTGGCCATCATATCTGAGAGTACAAGAAGTGAGAACAAGATTTCATTCTTATCCACTGTCACCCCCCACCAGACAGAGTTAGCATTGGACTACATTTACCAGACTACATTTACCAGAATCAGTGACTCCTTGCTACTGGTGATCTGATTGGCCCCATTTCTTAGCTTTCTGGCAAAAGTTAAGGCTGAGAAGGATATCAGTGATAGTCTATAGTTCCTTATATGAAACTTTCTAACCAAAGAAGTTCAATGGTATCTGAAATTCCTTCCTGAAGCATTTCTTTCATTGCATTTCTGTGTGTTCTCCTAGGACAGGGGTGGGGAACCTGTGTTTTCAAAGCCACATGTGACCCTGTAGGTCCTCAAGTGTGGCCCTTTAACTGAATTCAAACTTCACAGAAAAAATCCCCTGAATAAAAGAATTTATTCTGTAAAACTTGGCTGCAGTGTAAAATGGCAAGTAAAACAGGATCTTTTGCTGTTTTTGTTTTAGTATAATCAAGTATATTTAGTATAATGCCTCTAAGGAAGATCTTTCCCGCCTGTTATTGCATCTGGGAAGTTTTGTAAAAAGGTCCATATCTTTCATTAATGAAGCATTGATTCTCAAGGGATGTGATGCCCTCTGACTCTAAAAAGTATATAAAGACTCTGAGGTATGGGTTTTATTTTGGGGCTTACTGACTGGAAGTGTTTGCTCAGATGAGGACTCTGGGAAGCTGCTATGGAGCATCTTCTCTCCTCGCGCCCCCCCCCCCCCCCTTTGAGAACCTAAATGTTGTGTTTCCCTCTCTGGTAACTATGGTCAGACAGTTGGAACTGTCTATTGAATTCAGGCAGAGGAAACCATGTCTGTTGATCTTTGATTTCTCTGTATTTTCTTTGAAGTTCAGGGTGTTGACTCCCCTGAACTAGGTGAAAGATATGTGTGCTTGGTTAAAGGACTGATACATGTGCTTGATCAAAGTGATTGTTAATCCCTCAAAAGTTGCCTTTCCTTTCATGAATGCAGATCTAAGAACCTGTGATAGCAGGTTCCCTTGTGTATGTTGGGTTGCTTACTATTACATTCAGTCAAAAAATTACATCCAAGGACCTAGAGGGCCACATGTGGTCTCAATACTGCAAGTTTCCCACCCCTGTCCTAGGCCTTAGACACTGGAAGAGGGGAGGTATATATTTTGTTCTTCTGTTCTTGGGATGGTGTAAAACCCTTGGGGGAGTGGGCCTGCTACTCAATAACAGCCTCTACTATCAAGGGTACCATCAAATATGACCTTGCTTGCATTTCCTATCACTTGATGGTTCAACTATGAACCAGATTCAGGCTAATGGAGCAGCCAATTCCTATTGTTTCCTATCCTGATACTAATAGTCACCTCAGGCAGCCCATGACATTGGAGAAAAGAGAGAAAGAAAATACTCTCTCCTTTCTTTACATTTTTTGGCCTGTGACTGTTTCTGGTGCTCCAATAATACAAAACCCATGGTCCCCATCTTTCAAATTCCTGCTTTCTACTAAGTGAGCATGTGGGGTGATTGGTTAACATCACATAAAATAATTTGTGTTAGTTTGTGCTAATTTGTTGGCTAGTTAATGGGCTACCAATCCTAGTTAACAAGATGATCAGTCCCATCCAAAGAGATAAAAGACACTATAAAAGACACTGAAAAAAGTGATTCTCATGGATAACCAGTGCAGACTGTTGGGTGTACTTATAACTAGGGTTTATTGCTGAGGACATGAACCAAATTTAGAGGCTGTGATAGAACTTTTGGTACTTCAGCTGAGTAAAAACAATAGGTATCATTTAGTGAGCAAGGATATTTTATTTCAATAAAAACCTAGGTGGCATAGTGGATAGAGTACTGGACCTGGAGTCAGGAAGACCTGAGTTCAGATCTGGTCTCTAACACCTACTATCTTTGTGACCTTGGAGAAGTCTCTTAAATGCTGTCAACCTCAGTTTCCTCATCTGTCAAATGGGAATAGTAATAGCACCTATCACCCAGGATTGTTGTGAAGATAAAACAAAATATTTTAAAAGTGCTTCTCAAACCTTAAAATGTGTATGTAAATACTGGTTATGATGATGACAATGACGGTGGGCTGAGGTGAGCCTAGAGTGCGCCTAATGCTGCTCTACCTGACCATGGCTTTTGGTACTCCCTTTGGACACAATGATTTCTAGTTATGACTCTGTTGCTGAGCTGGAGGTGGAGGATGTGCTTTAGAATTCCTCACATCATCAGCTGCCCACCAGCTGCCCAGGCTTTGGGTTGAGTCCCACAGCTAATTGATGTGAAGTCCATGACCCACAAACCCAACCGTCTGACCCATGGACAAAAGCCAGTGGATGAAATCATGAGACTACATACAGCCTCTGCTTTCTCAGCACAGCTTCTTCATCAAGTCCCTGAGGACTGTTGCTGACACTACTAGTGACTAGGAGAGAGCCTGCTAGGATCAAAGCCTTGAACTTTGTTTCTTTTTATTCAATGCCTTCTGAATTTTTATTTTCATCTTTCTACAGGCCCCATGTGGTACTTTAAAAAATGTTATTTTTGCAAACAAAATCAGAACTGCTCTAAAAAAAAAGAACGCTGCAGTCCCTTTTTAAGGAAAAAATCTACAAAGAAAAACCCCCTCCATTTTGGCCTTATGACGCATCTTTGATATTGTGTTTGTGGCCAGAAGTTTTATTATATTCCCTGTTACTTTTTAATGAACTGTGTATATAATTAGTAAAAAAAAAAAAATCAGATTTCCAAACACTTGTGATTCATTTAGATGAGAAATGCTATTTAAATATGTGAATGTAATTAGACTGGATAGACACAAGTAGAGAACCCAAAGTAAAGAAGAAAATGATAAAGATACCTAACCAGGGAATTTTTAATCCTGAATGCTTCACTCTACAATTTCATATATAATCATTAGAGAAGCATCTCTTGTCTCACAGGTAACACACTTGTAGTTTAGGGGCTATGAGATTCAGTTTCAGCTCCACCATACTGACTTGCCGTGGGGTCACATGATGCTTGTTAAAGAGGTCCCTGAATATTCAGCAAGAACAAGCACACACATGAGGTCAGGTGTTTGAGTACCTGGACATTACTATCTGGTTGGTTTGTTGAAGTGGAGAGAACCTGATACTAGTAGCTGGGAGACTGTAGTCTGCCCTCTAATCCTGACCATACCACTCAGTGGTTGAATGACTAGGCAAGTAAATTAGCCTTCTTTCGTTCAAATAAATTAAGCCTTCTTTAGTTGTAGCCTCATTATCTTTAAAATATCATGATAGAAATGGATGACCTCTAAGGTCTCTTCTGGTTTTAGGGTTCATTGGTTTTCTTAGTAGACCATCCTGAAAGAAAAATAAAAGATTTTTGTACTGATAAATGAGTGAGACTTTGGAAATCTTTACAAAGAATTCAAGTTATCTTTGGAGATGGAGATGTGATATTATAGGTGTAAAGCAGAAATGCATAGAATAAAATTCACATTACGATTCAAGGATTATTCATTCATTTGACAGCACTTTGCAGAAATCTGTTCCAAAAGGTTTTGCTATGATCTTCTCAATGTTGGGGAGCAGTGAAATGCCAGTCATCCTTTTCATTGTGATATATGTGCACATTTTTATATATTTATGTGGACAGATTGAATTGTTATGCACCACTGCAGGAAACTGCTACCATCAGGAGACTGGATGTGCCTTTAGGGTATATGGTCTCAAAGAGGAAGCATATGCTTATTCTGTTATTGAGATGAAAACGATGAATTTTTTCAATTAACATCTTAAAAATACCTTCATTTAAATGGATTGACATACTGACCTTAAACAGTTTGCTCAATGAATCATAGAGAGTTGTTTGTCCACTGTTTTTCCAAGTGAATTAGATTTAAGTGAGAGGGGGCTGTGCAAAGTCAACAGCCTCACTTTCTTCTCTGGAGCCATCTGGGACCAGTGGCAAGATATAGATCAAGATAATTGGAGATGGCCCCTGTTGCAGTGGGAGACCATGGCCTTTTTAAGCTAAGGTCTTTCTCAGGTCTCACCTTGACTGAAGTAAGGCTCACTCAGTAGTTAAGTATAGGTAGGAAATGAGTCAAAAAAAAAAAATCTCAGAAGTGAAGACCCTTAGGGCTTTTGGCCAAAACAAACAATTGCTATTTATATTCACTGTGAACCATCAAGGCCCAAACAATGATTAAGTAGGGCTTGGCTAGGTCCTATTGTTGGCCCATCCTAGAGAGCCATAATGAACTGGGTTTAAGGCATGTTCCTTAAGAAAGAAATCAAGTTAGTAAACCCCAATATATCTTTGGAGGTTTCAGTGATCAAAATTTATATTCCTTCGATCAGAGCACTTGCAGGAAAGGGTATGATACTCTATGTGGAAAGAGGAAGAGGAAGGAGGAAGGAAGGGAGGAAAGGAAAGGAGTAAATACAGAGAGTAAATTTTTAAAGAAAATAGTCACCTATGTAAAATTTGGTACCTTTCTTACTAATTCTTAATTTGAATGATTCCTGGTCCTTCCATCTCTCCCCTCTCCTTTATCTTAAAGGAAACAAATAATTTTCCTTTTTTTCCTTAATGTGTTACCCACTTGATTTACAGCTAGGTTCCAATCTTTGTAAATTGTGAATATTGTGAAGTAATTGCATCATTTGAGTTTTGAATTTGCATTATTTAAAAAGTTATTGTTGATGTTTGGGGTGCTTGGGACCCCAAAATATCAACATGCTGGGTCCTGCTCAAATGAATTTGACCCAAGCCTTCTTTCAGCCAAAGTAAAATAAAATTTATTAAAGATTTGCCATATTGGGTTGACTCTTAAAAACCCTCCCCATTTGTGATGCTTGACAAGCGGGTCAGATAGAATCTGAGCTAGATTGAGTCTGAGCTAGTTTGAATGTGAGCCCTTCATGGAGGTGAGATGGACCTTATAATGCAGAAAGACTATGGGAGGGATCTGGGGGTGGTCTAGTAGTCGGAGGGGTTCCAGGGATGGTTTTGATGGGAATGGTCAGTAGTCTAGAGTATCTAGAAGTCCTGGTGGAAATGACCAGTACTCTGGGGTGAATAAAGATGGAATCTAGGGAGGACCTTGATGGGAGTGGCCAGCAACCTGGAGAATGGGAGAGATTTGGGCATAGCAATCATGAAAAGCTTATGGGCCTCAAAAGAATGCCAGATCAAGTGGGAAAATCCAAGGAGCTTTCAAGGTGAGGTTTTCCAGGGCCTTTTAGACAAATGGGACTAAAATTCTTTTGTGGGAAGAGACAAAGAACTCAGCTTGGGCTCATACCCCTGTCATTATGATTATATGTAAAATATGGCAATTGGTTCCATCCCAATGGAAATATACAGAACGAATTCAATTAATGGGATGAAAATAATCTTTAGCAAACTAATTGGGGCTTGTTAAAATCTTCAGGCTTATGTTCAACTCGGGCAAAAGTTTCCACTTGGCATTCCACAGCTTTTCTCTGGCTGCTGTTAAAATTTGATCACGATCCCTCTCCTCAACTAGTAGAGGGAGGTCCCTCTTTCCTGAGTTACTTAGATACTTTCAGTGTATCACTCATGTCATTTGTTGTATTTTATCCTATTTGTCTATTTTGACTTACAATATTAGTTATTTTTGTACATCATTTTTTTCTCTAGATTATATAGTTCTTGAAGACAATACCTTATTCATCTTTCTATACTTACTGCATGTAACATTTTACTTCATACATATTAAATGATGAAAGTGTTCATTGAATAAATCAAAGAAATCCAAACTTACAGTGCAGGGAGATGATGGAATAAGCATTTATATAGTACCTACTGTATGCAAGGCACTGTGTTAAGCACTTTTTACAAATATCTCATCTGATACTCATAACAACCCTGAGAGTTAGGTGCTATTTTTCAGTAGGGGAAACTGAGGCAAATAGTGGTTAAATGACTTGACAGGGTCACATATTGAGTAAGTGCCTGAAGTCACATTTGAACTCAGGTCTTCCTGACTTCAGGTCCAGTCTCTATCCTCTGTGCCACCTAGCTGACCTTTGCACCAAAACATGACTCTTTAAAAACAGTTTGAAAGCAGGTTTCTGGAAACCTCTAAAGTGGTTTAATGGCTGTCATCATTCATTTTGAGGGATTTTTGCCATATCACATATGCTGTGCAATAATCTTTCTACGTCATCCCAATCTTTCAGTTATTTATGTGTGGTGTATCATTAAGTGCTTTCAATGGTTCTGTCAATTTGCGTGGGTCTTCCCTCCACTTGTTGAGGTCAGGGAACCATAATGTTGAGGTTGGGGGTGCTCAGGACCCCAAAATACCACATTGAGTCCTGCTAAATGAATTCTTCTTTCAGCCAAAGTAAAACAAAGCTTATTGAAGGTTCACCATAATGGGTTGACTCTTAAGGAGCCTGAGCATTTGTGATGCTTGTATTGACAAGTGGGGCAGATAGAATCTCACCTAGCAGAGTCAGAGCTGGATTGAGTCTGAGTCCCTTCATGGAGGTGAGCTAGAATTTATATACAGAAAGTCCGTGGGAAAGATCTAGAGGTGGTCTAGTAGTTTGGGAGGAGGGTTTAAGGAGGATCTTGATAAGACTGGGGTAACTAGTGGTGTAATCAAGGGTGGGAAACAGCTGGAGGCAATTGGCAGGTATCAGACAGTGGACAGCTGCTGGGAAGCAGGTAGGATAATCCAGAGATAACAGACAATGGAGGGTCAGGCTAGGTTAAGGGTCACAGATTTGAATATGAAAGACCAGATTAAGTGGAAAGCTTCAAGGAGAGTTCTAGGAGGTTCCCAAAGTCTGTAGCCCATCACACTGATGGAGATGTCATGCGTCTGCATCCTGAGCTTCAGGATTCTTGTCCATGATTTCCACTTAATCCTCCATAAAGATTATATGCAATACACTGCAAATTTTTGTCTATATTTCTTTTGCTATTTTATGGATTCTAGAGCAGTAGTCAGGCTGCTTAAATGTTGCCCTGGAGAATGTAAATGTATGAGATTTGGAATCAGAATTTACAGCCAGACTTTATAACCTCTGTGACCTTGGGACAATCAACTAACATTTCTTGTATCTGCATATAAAAAAGTCTGTGGAATTAGAAGTCTGGGAGACGATTAAATTCTCGTTGTGAATTATTATCAATGCTCCTTGTCTTAATCATAATGGTATCCCAGAGCTCTATCTTGGGCCCTTTTCTCAATCTCTACTTTTTCTTGATGACCTCATCTGTTCCTGTAGGCTTACTTATCATCTCTATGCATATGACTCCCAAATCTATATTTAGTGTCTACTAATAGACAATTTCATATATCCTATTGCCTATTGCATATTTCCTGCTAGATGTATCATAGAAATATCAAACTCAACATTTCCAAAACTGAACTCATTACCCTTTGCCTCAGACTGTTCCTCTATTGAATTTACATATTTCTGAAGAGGGCATCCATGCTTCCAGTTAGAAATGAGGGTCAGTTGCAGGAACTAGGGATATTCAATCTGGAGAAGATATAATCTGGGAAAAGGGCATGATAGCTATCTCCAAGTATTTGAAACACTGGCCTGTGCAAGATAGATTAGATTTGTTCCAGTAGATCACAGATGGCAGAATAAGTAGCAAAGCCAGAAAGTCTTAAAGAAGTAAATAAGGTTTAAGGAAAGGAAAAATACCTTAATAAGGATTATAGCCTTCCAAAATGGAACAGGTTGTTTTAGGAAGTCATGAGCTTACCTTCACTTGAGTTCTTTAAGGAAAAAAAGTTGGGAATGTTTTAGAGGTTATTATTCAGGTATGGATTAGACATATGGCTTCTAAATTCCCTTCTAATTCTAAAATTCCAATTCCGTGTGTGTGTGTGTGTGTGTGTGTGTGTGTGTGTGTGTGTGTGTGTACATGCTAGGGCTATTTTAACTATTTGGGTGAGTGCAGGTGGATATAAAAAAATAAACATATACACATACATATCCATATACAGATATGTGTGTATGTATATATATTACATATAATTTCTGTGGTATCTGTGTATAACAGAGTAAGAAACTAAATAGTTTTATATAAGTCGATAAAGACGAGTGGTCTTTTTCCATCAGTAATACTTCTTTGTCTCACTATATATGTAGGAATGTGTGCATAAAGGACTTAAGAAATCTTCAGGCTAGTTGACAGTGATCTTAGAACCAAAACTGCAGCTGTGTTATTGATTGCATAGGTAGTTGGGATACTGGGAGACTAGAGCAGAGCAACTGTCCCTTCAGCACTTGACCTTAGTAAAATAGTTGTACGTTAGGACATAATTGCTTCTATTTGGATATTCCTTTTTTGCTTATATTGGGCAATAGCTAGCCAATTATCAGAATTCAAATCACTTAGTCCAATTACCAGCTCTCCAAAGTACATGCTTTGATGTCTGCCTGGATCAGAGGATACCTACAGGACTAGTATTTGGCCAATGGCCAAACCAAGAGCTTGGTTTTTTTTTTTTTCCTTTCTGATGACACTTTTCCCCTTGGCCTGTGTTTCTGAATGAGAATGAAAACACAAAATTGTTTTTGAAGAGAAACAGGTGAGTTATTTGCCATTAGGATTTCATTTCCTTACCCCCTAGTGAAAGCTCAGTTTCAGCCCATAGATATGACTCTGTCTCTGATGGATTACACAATCACTAGGGAATCCCTAGAGGACTACTTCCTAGATTCTCACTTGTTGTCAAAGTGGCCCCATACCCACCACAGAGGACACAAAGCTTAAGGGACCTTGGTGGAAGCTGATAGGTCATACAGGTGAATTAACTGCTCTGGTGTCATAAGGTGCAAATCATTGTAAGAGGGGTGGCAACTGCTGGAGAAAAGTTAACTTCTGCCTAGGCTCCAGTGTCATTTAGGCACTAATGACCCCACAGCACAATTCTTTTGGTTTCAGGAGATGTTCATTGAGATCAGGTCAATAGGGTTGTAAAAGAGAAATCCTGCCCCCTGCCCAATAAATGTGATGTGGAAACAATGGCTCATTTCCTCCTCCCCTCTCCCCAGTCAAATATTTTTTCTTAATTGACAGATGCTTTATTTCTTTGGGTCTGCAAATCATCAGTTTTGGTTTTTCTTTTTTTTTTTTTTGGTGTAATAATGAAAAATTCAAGATTTAGACTATTTACTATTTGTGCTTTTTGTGTTTTCTTCCTTTCATGGTTATTCTTCTATATGTGAAGCAGACACATTCACAAAACCACAGAAAGAGCTAAAAGGGACATCAAAGGTCAGCCACTTCAACTCATGTCTGACCAAGAATTCTTTTTCTAGTATCTGCCACAAACAGTCATCTTTAAGCTTTTCTTGACGACCTCCAATAAGGGAATACTCTCCTCCTACTCCAATAATGTTATGATAAATGTTTAATAGACAGTCCTCTGGGAAAAAATATGTTGCATGGCATACTTTTAAGGTTTATCTGCTTTTTAAAGTTTTTTCCCCTTTTTGTTGTTGATGAGGCAGTCAGGGTTAAGTGACTTGCTTAGTTTTACACAGCTAGTAAGTGCCTGAGGCTGGATTGGAACTCATGTCCTTCTGACTTCAGGGACCATGCTCTATCCATGATGCCTCCTGGATGCCCCTCCCCCTTGCTTTCTTTAGTATAGATAATGGGCAAAATAGCAAATTAAGTGCTCTGATATATAGCATTTCTTTATTTTTAAGATATAAATGCTCACATTGGACATTTAACATTAGGTTCTTGAATTGGTTCTGGTGAACTTTTCCCTTCACCTCCTGAGGTAGACATTTATACTTATTGATAGCTCCAATTATTAGACTTGTTACTGTTATTTTATGTATAAGATCTGGCTTTGATGAGTTGCTGGATTAGTGACCTGTTAGTTGCTGATTAGTGGCTTAAAGGTCATCAGCTTTTTTGGTCTTCTGCAAAGACCTGAGCCATTATGCTAGAGAAACTTAAAAGCATATTCCTCATCACAGTTTGACTCCTGTGCTATATTATTTGAGAAATTAGAGCATTGGGGGATATTCATCTTAGTGTGGAGTACAGTAATTAAAACTCAAATGGTTATTGAACCATAATTTAGAAAGAGATAAGGGTTTCTGAGAAGATAGTAAAAGAGAGAAAAGCCCAAAGAAGAGTTCAAATATCTGATCTTAGTCTGGGCATCTGCTACCTTCTGTGAGTAGTCTGTCTCAATGGACAGGCTTTAGGGTCTTTGGCTGGAGGATGTGTTTGAGAGAGTTTCATGCTCAGTGACTGAGATAGCTTAACTGATGAGGCCTATAGCCCACAAGTAGGGGAAAGACAAACTAACCTTGGTGCCCCTGGGTGGATATTGGAAGTGGCTGAAACAGCTAACTGAAAGACTTATAACTCTCTCCTACAGGGGAGAAGGCTTGTTAACCGTAAGTATTCCTGGTGGATTTTAGACAGGGTTTTGGATGATACTGAAGATAGTTGGTTAGCTGAACACAGGTGGAATGGAGACCTAATGTTCAGCAGTCAACAGCAGAGATATAGTGGCTAGTAGAGAGTAGCGAAGACATGCTACCCAGTAGACAACTTTGGAGGTTAATAACTGGTGGAGAACAGGACCAGAGAAGATCAGGACAATTACATTATCAGAAGGTCCTGACAACTTTGTAGTGTTAGGAGTATGAATTGGCCTTTCATGAGGAAGTTCTGGACTCATGTATTCCCCACATATGTGGTTTTTGTGGGTGAGTAAATGCAAGATTTATGGATAAAATGTTCTTTTGTTATCTTTATTGCTATATAGCTTCATTAAATGCTTTTGCTTTAAACTATATTGTGTGATTGAGTAGTAAACATCAACGTATTTCCTTGATGGAGAAAGCAGCTTAGCCTTTCCTTAATCAGTTGTAATTAACCCTTTCATCACATTCTTTCTTTAATCCTGCATTTTGTCTTAGTGTGTCTACCTCTCCTCCTTTTGTTGTTCTTGACTTTCCTTGCTAGCCTCAGCTTATTATAAGCTTTATAAATTCTGACAGTATCTTTAGATGGATAGATAGATCTTCTTATATTCATTCTCTGTTGCTTGGCTCCTCTGCTCTCTTCTGTACATTTCTTTTAAAATCTAAGATGGTTGGTGGATGACTTGTACATTTACATTGGTCTCTTTAGACAACTCTCATTTTTCCTTCTTATTGGAATTGCTTCTCTTTGTGCCTCCAAAATTTCATTCCCGAGTCTCTCCACCACCCTTTTATCTATTCTTTTTCTTACCTTTTAGAACCATCTTACAATCCTGAGCCCTATCTCCATAAGTCTTAGTTATATCTATGCCTCTGTGTATTACCCCATACTTTGCAGATTTGGTTATGGACAATGGAGGCCATAGGTTTTATTGCTCTCTTTATTTGATCTCTGTGTGGATATTGTTGGCCATAAATTACTGGTCCTCTGCCATTCTGTCTGTACCACACCTGCTCTCTGTGATACCAGGCTTTGCAGATTTATATATATACTTTTCTCCCTTTTTCTCCATTTTTATTGGAATGCCCTTTTGATTACCTAGGCTTAAAACTTCAGAGCCATATTTAACTCTTTCCATTCCTCCACTGTCACTCCCTCCTCTGCTTCCATCAAATTATTTCCCAAGTTCTATTGATTCTACCTCCACCACATCCTCTCTCACATCTTTCCTTTTCTTCCAACTCGTGTATCAATCTCATTCAAGCTCTTAAACACCTTTTGCCTGGATTGTTACAACAACCACTTAACAGATCTCCCTGCTTCCAGTACATTCCCCTTTCAATATAAACTGTACATAGCTACCAAAATAATTTCCCAAAAGCACAGGTCCAGCCATGTTGCTACTTGATCAAAATTTACAGTGCATCTCTGGTGCCTTGAGGATAAACACAAATTCATCTGGTAGACATGAGGCCCTTTCCAAGTTGACTTCAGCTTACCTTTAAAGTCTTATTTTATTTATCCTGTTCTCATTACTGCATTCCATGTTTTAGCCAAACCGAATTGCTAGCTATTCTCCTAACTTTACCTGTTATCTTCTACCATTATGCTCTTGAAAAGGCCTGGAATATACTATATATAAAAATACACATATTTCCTTTAAAGTTTTTTCTCTTCCTTCAAAGTCCTCCATGATGCCTTTCTTGGTCCCCCTATGTAAAAGTGTTCTTTGCTCAAATTTTCCTGAAACATTTCTCCCACTCAGATTTTTCCTTTTTTTGCCTCCTACTCTCCCCCCTCCCATCATCTTGATTCGTGTACATGTCATGTCCCCACACAATATGCTATAAAGACCTTGAGAGTAAGGGTTTTGTCATTAAAAAAAGAACCTTTCTTACTGTACGTTGTAGACACTTAATAAGTATTTATAGTCAAATTGGGACTATGGGGAAAGGGTTCCCAGTGTGATTAGTGAGATGGATAGCAAGAATGAACTTTGTAAATTTTGAAATATTCCACAATTTTTTTCTTTTTTCTTTTTTTTAAATTTCTCCTAGATACACAGACTAAATTATGGATATTAACAATGGTTTGGGAGAAATTTGTGTTTTTCTGCCTGGTAGCCTAATGATTTTTTTAAAAGAAAAAGTCAAGAAGAAATATCTTCCCTTTTATTCACTTTATTTCTCACAAAATCCATGTGAAATATGTCAAGCCATTTTGGGGTTAAGTAAATTTATGTATTGTTGATCCCTATTGAGTTAAGAGTTATTTAACCCAAAGAAGATTGAGGGCAATGAGTGGTCTTCAAGCACTTGAAAGGGCCCCATATAGAGAGGAACTAGACTTATTTTCTTTGGTTTCAGAAAGCAGAACTTGGAACAATGGAGGAAGTTGCAGACAGACAGAATTAAATTTGATGAAAGGAAGAATATTCTATCAATTATAATGACTGCAAAGTGGAATGGATTATCTTGGAAGGTGATGGCTCCTTCTCTGTGGAGATCTTTAAGCAGAGGATGAAAAACAAACGGTCAGGGATGTTGTAGAGAAGAAGTTCTTAACCTGGGGTTCATGAATTTGATTTTTAGAATATATTTTGATAAATGTTTTTAAAAAAGTAATTAGTTTTATTTTAATCCAATATATATTACTTTATGCTTTTAAAGCCATGCCAAAGTGAGTCATGACACAAAAATGGTTAAGAACCTTTGTCATTTAGAAGAATTCTTGTTCAGGATCCGACTGGGTTAGATTACAACGGAGGTCCCTTCCACTTCTGAGACTGATTGAATTTGTGATGCTGTAATGTGAGCTGTTGTAGTTGCTGTTTTTGTTGCTAGCACATTTGCTTCCAAGCACCCTTGATCACAACCTAATTAAAATTTGTTACTGGTGCCAGAGTCTCCGATTCCTTCCATTATTTCAGTGGCCCCAGACTCCAACTGCTTTCAGGTAGTTGTTATAGAAAGAAATGGGGTGAACTCTTACATTAGGTGTTAGGATCAATGAACTATCCTTCTCAGAATTATTTAATTGGAAAACTATGCCTTCCTCCCATGCCATAATATTTAACACAAAAGAATATTGAATGCCTATTGGTGAAATTCCAGGCAGATGTAAATGAGGCTGTTCCTCTGTTCATGGACCCTGAAGTCATACCATATGGGTGAATATTCATTCCATTTACATCAGTTTTATCTTTCCCAATCTGTGAGTCATTCTTTCCTTTCACCATTAAAAAACAATAAAATTTCTACTCTGACCCTCACATGATAGCCTCATAAAACATTAGGTGACTCCACTCAAAATTTCCCTTTGTGTAACTAGGAGACGTGCTCGTTGATTTGAAGTTTTTTACAAAGTTAGTCTAGGATAGTTTTGAAGGATTCAGTTCTGAGAAATGAAATCTAAGGTAGGCTGCATTGTGGGTTGTGAAGCACAACGCATTTGGAGGCAGAATACTTGATTTAGAAATCCCACCTCATTTCCTTTCTACTCGTACAACTTTAGTCAAGTCATTAACTTCTCTAGGTCTCAGGCTCTTTAGCTGTCAAAGGAAAGGGTTGGATCAGGTGATCTCTCTCTAAACTCTGATATTCTATGACTCAACAAAATAGCTAGGTATGATGGAAAGAATGCTAGCTTTGGCATCAAAAGCCCTGAATTCAAATACTGCCTTAACCATTTACTACTTGTGTGATCTTGGGCAAGTCCCTTCCCTGCTCTACACCTCAGTTTCTTTATTTGTAAAATGGGAGGATTGAACTAGATAGTCTTTAATGTTCCTTTTTTAGCTCCAAATCTATGATCTTATGATCTTAAAAAGAATGGAGTTAGAAAAGTAAGTCTTAGAAGAAGTGATCAAAGAAATATCTGAATTGGTTTCAGAAAATAGAGTGTTTTAGTGCCTATAAATTGGAGAGAGGTTTTGGTAGGAAAATAGGAAAAGGGTTATACTCACTGAAACTACCCTATTCACTTTCTACCTCATCCTTCTGTCTTGCATCAAGCACGGACAAAACAACCTCACTAAAATTTTGACCTTTTAATTTTTCAATTCTGATTTTTTTTGGGCGGTATGGGGCTAACAGGCCTGAAAAGTAAGGGCATTCTGACTGAATGAGATTTCTGTTTCTTTTTTCACTCTGTACATGTATTTCCTCCTTACCATTTTTTTCTGTCTCTGCTGCAATGTCCATACTAGTGAGACTAGTGACTTCATTGCTGTTCAGTAGGGTCTGACACTCCATGACCCCAGTGGGTATTTTCTTGGCAAATATACTGGAGTAGTTTGTCACTTCCTTCTCCAGCTCATTTTACAGATGAGGAAACTGAGGCAAATAGGATTAAGTGACTTACCTAGAGACACTGCGAAGAAATGTCTGAGGCCAGATTTGAGCTCATGAACATGAATCTTTTTGACTCCAGACCTGGCACTCTTTCCACTGTGCCACCTATCTGCCCAAGCATCTCTCTAGTGTCTGTCTCTAATAGGGGGATTGTAGAAAACAGGGAGGAAAAAACTAAAGAATTAATGGAATAAGAATGCAAGGAACAGTAACATCTGGATAGGTAAGGAAAGTGAGTTTTATGATAAAATAGAATATCTGAAGATGTAGAAGAGAGTTTTGGAGTCTCTTATTCCATGGTTCAATGTCTAGCTTTCCAGTGCTTTTAGCATTTTCACCTTGATCTGCCTGTCTTCATTATTACTGGAGACTGTGAGGTGCTACTCAGGGCTGGTCAGCAGAAATTCCCTGGTTGTTGTCAAGTCCTCATCACCGTCACTTGCGATGTCTTGGGCATTGACATCTTGTCAGCAATGTCAGTCCTCTGTGCCAATCCACATTACTGCTGTCACCTTCCTGACTGACACCTTTGGAAATTGGTCAACTTGTCAGGTTTTTTTTTTTTTTCCTTTTCTTTAAACCAAAGAGGTGTTTCCTTTTATAAGCATGAAAGAGAGATGAGCTGTTAAGGAAAAAAAAGATTAAGTCATGTAAGGGACAGTCTATTTGAAACTCACCTGAACCAAGCAAGCTTAAATAGTAGAATGCAAAACTTGAGGAGGAATGGGAAAGACGGTGGGGAAGAGAATAAGTGTATAGTGCCTAGTATGTGCCAGACTCTGTGCTTAAGCTCTTTACAAATATTAATCTCATTTATTCTTCATAACGACTCTGGTGGGTAGGTATTATTACTATCCTTATTTATAGTTAAGGAAAATGGAAATGAACAGATATAAACTGACTCGCCCAGGGTTACACAGCTAGTGTCTAAAGCTGGATCTGAACTCAGGTATTCCTGATCCTAGCCCCAACACTGAATCTGCCTCATCACCTAGCTCTGGAAATTTTTTAGCTGATTAAAAGTGCCCCCCTTGGAACTATTAAAAGCACATGTGAATGGTCTAGCCTATGTAAGATTTCATCGGAGTAGGGAATTTCTTCCAACAAACCAGATTACTGACTTTCCTCCATGCCTGGAATGCTCTCCATATTCATCTCTTCCCGCTGGTTCCTCTGGTTTCCTTTATATCTCAGTTAAAATCCTTCTTTTTTCAAAAAGCCTGTCCTGATCTTCCTAAATGCTAAGTGCTCCCTAAACGCATCCTCTGAGATTAAGTCCAATTGATAGCTCTGTGCTGGCACATGGTAAATGTGCCAGCTTAATATTTGCTTATTGACCAAAATAAATAAAAACTAGTTATAACTTGCTAGATAAATTTTAGGGAGTTGGGCAGGGCACTTCAAGGTTGAGTGATTTATCCAGTCAGACAACTAGAAAGAAGATGGAATGTGAGCCTAGCTTATCTTGAATCCAACTCAGTATGCTATCACTTGGGACACTTATCTTTCCTAAAAGTACGGGGTTCTTAGGTATAAGATCAATGAAAGGTTGCAGACCTAATTGTACTTTACTTTAACAAGGAATTTGACAATGTCCTTCATAATATCCATAAATAGAGAAATATGGACTGGATAATAAAGCAGTGAGGTAGTCATATACCTGTTCATCAAACTCATAGGTAGCAATTCTTAACTGGTACATAGTTGTTGGCCTAAAAGAAGCTCTCTACTAGACTTTTGCCTCAGCTCTTTTGTGTTCAGTAATATTATCAGTGAGATGGCATGCGTAATGAATGACCTGTATATGACACAGAGTTGCTGCTGCATATTAAGAAGGAATGATTGTCAATATAGGTGCTCAGTTTAGAACTTCTAGGTCAGACAAGTAAAGCAAATTGCCTCTTGTCAATCATCAGTTCTTTTACTTAATTGACTCTCTGGGTCATGTTCATTTTTTACCTTCTTACACTGTTGTCCTGACTATCTCTTTTCCTGAACTGCTTTCTCCTCTATCTTTGCTCTTTCTGATATATTGTTTTTCTGGAGTTCACTTCATCTTCACCCATTACGTACCTTTGATCTTGAACCACCAGAATGGTTCAGCACCTCCTTGTATTGTGGTGGAGCAGGGAAGGATAGAATTGGCAGATAAGGTTGGAACTATGGGAGCATGATAGGGAAATATAATTTGTTAAATGACAGGATCAGAACTGAAAGAATTCTCAACTGATCTGCAAAAATGGGCCAGATCTAACAAGATAAAATTTAACAACTACAAGGTTAAAAAATATCCCCAAAACAAACATCTTCAGTATTATCGGATTAAAACATGTGGGGATTCCAAAACCAGACATTCACACAATTTAGGATCTGAAGATGACTGTGCACTTAATATGCAGCAACAGTGTGATGTAATAGCCATTAAAGTAATCTTGGGCTACATTAATAAAAGCGTAATGTTTGGACTGGAGGTAATTATAGTCTCACTGTACTTGCTCATGTCAGACTCTATTTGAAATATTGTGTTAATTTTGGGTATCACATTTTAAAGAGGGACACTGACAAATTGATATATGGTATGTTCAGAAAATGACAACCAGGATGGTGATTAGACAAAAAAAATAAGTTCTATAAGGAGCTGTTGAAGCAGGGGACTTTGAATCTGGGGAAGAGATTTCAGTCTTCCGTTTGAAGGATTTTATGTGGAAGGTAGGTCAGATTTACCCTTTGAACATCCAGGGTCCAGGATCAGAATCGATGCTTAGAAATTATAGAAGGACAGATGTTTGATTGGATTGTAAGGAATTACTTTTTAACTTTTCAAACTGTCTAATAATAAAATAAGCTATTAAAAAAACCGTTTAGTGAGGTCATTGGATTCTTGTCATTTGAGGTGTCCAATACAGGTAAGATCTTCTCATTAGGGACAGTTCAGAAAGATTTTATGTATCAGCTAGGGAACTGTGTTCCATGATATTTGAGATTCTTTCTAAATCTAAAATTCTATCCAAATAATCACATCAGCTAGCTGGACCATACCTTTGCAGAATTCCCAGTAGTATTCTATGCTCTTGGATGTTCATAAAAGTTAACAAACCAATAAAGCCAGAAACTATTTCAGGGATACTGAAATACATGGTCTTTGTTCTCAGGTACCTTCTCTCTTCTTGCTGTGTAGTTCCTTTAGGTTCAGTCTTGTTATCCTATTCATTATGTATTCTTCACCTTGAATCAAATATGCCATGTCTTCTTTTCTAACTCCTCCCTCCTGAGTGTCTGAATAAGGGAAAAGGAAAACAAAATACTACCAAAGTCTATCAAGGGGAAAATGAAATTTCGCAAAAGAATCCTTCTGCATCATTGTCAAAGTATCTTGCTTTCTAACGTTCTATCAATTAACAATAAATGATTGAATATATTCTACTTGGTACAAATCTTGTTTTGCATAACCATCAATTATGTTAGGCAAAAGCTGATGTGCTTTGAGATACTTGGCAATGCTTCCCAGCCACTGGCTAACCAAGGGAAGACATGGAAACTTTGACCAAAGGACAAAACACCTTCTGCCTGGTTTGACTGTTTTCATCTATCCCGACGTTCATTCAGCATTGATCCAATACTTATTCTATACAAGGCATTGTGGGAGGTGCTGACAAGATACAAACAAAATATGAACCAGACATACATTTCTTTCCCTTAAGGAAGTCTATTAGAAGAGATAGGGAATAAGTACGAGCATTTTATAGGAATTTTGAAAGATGGAAATGCTGGGAGTGATTCTAAGCATGGAAATCTGTGTTGACAGATATGGAACATAGCCATGAAATAACAAGTAGGCCAGTTGGCAGGAACTGTGTGACAGTACACTGTTTCACAGAAGAGAAAGCTAAAACTCCACAAGTTTCCTAGTTCAATCCATAACTAAGTACGAATCCTCTGGGCCATATATTCCACAAGGTAATTCATCTTTCACTTGAATGTCCCAGCAAGGAGGAAACCACTGAGCCATTCCAATTTCAGCTATATCATAGATCCTATCTGCTAGTAAGTTTTTTTTCATATCAAAACAAATTTCCTGCCTTGACATTTCTACCCATTGCTCCTAGTTCAATCCTTTGGGACAAGTCTAATACCTCTTCTAGGTGACAATTCTTCAAATGCTTGAAGACAGCTATCATACCTACCATCTTTCCGCACCCCCACCCCCCAAGCCACACTATTATTGAATAGGGAAGTAGCATAGGGGAAGAGTTGTAGGGCAGGAGAGAAATGGGCAGCTAGGTGGTGCAGTGAATAAAGTACTAGGTTTGGTATCACAGGAAGACATCTTCCTGAGCTCAGATCTGGCCACAGACACTTACTAGCTGTGCAATCCTGGGCAAGTCACTTAACCCTGTTTGCCTCAGTTTCTTCACCTGTAAAATGAGCTGCATAAGAAAACCCCAAATGTGATCACAAAGAATTGGACATAAACAGGCAACAACAGGAGAGAACTAAAGATAAAACTGGAAAAGCATTTTGGAGCCAGGTAGTTGTAAGTCTTGATGAAAATAATTGAGGTTATTTTAGTTGAGACCTAACTGAAATATTTAGCATGTCATAAAACCACAACTCCACTGTGGCTTTTCACTTTAAATCTGCTTTGGGGCTGTTCAATCAATTTAGTGGCAGTAACTAAGGAAATAACTAGGGAATCCCATGAAATGTTTGGCTTTATTCAGAAAGAAGTAACATTCAGTCAGAATTTCTGATACTTTCTCTAAAATCCCTTCTTTCCTGATCTATCAGCTCTTTGTGTTACTCTCCCAGATTTTTCAGAATGAAGACTTGGGTCAAAATAAATGATTTTTTTTGACCCCTGCTTTTTCCTCACACTCCCTTCTTAAACCAGAAGAAACATAAAGATTATGATGAGACTCCTGGCTAGCAACAATTACAAAGGGAATGCTCTTAAGAGCTGTCTAGGGTGTATGAGAGAGGTGAGGTGTCATGAGAATGGAGCAGGACATGCCTGGAAGATATATTTTGGGAAGAAAGGGTGGCACAGTGGGAAAACCATCAACTGGAGGAAGAAGGGGGTCCTGACTTTTTGTAACATGTGAATATGAGCAATTGATAAACTCCTCTTGCTTTCATTTTCCTCCTTTGTAAACTGAGGTAGTTGAAGCCAATGGTCTTTAAGATTCTTTCTAATTCTAAAGTTTTATGAGAATTCTCATATTTTCAGGTCTGACTTGTAGCTTTTCATTTTCCAATTCCATCACTGGCTCTAATTTACAAATCAGCTTATTAACATAGATGATAAATGGTAGCCTTATAGGTAAGGTTGCTAGACATGCAACATGGCCTTCATAAATACCTGTTGATTAACTGATACACCAAATTGTCTTGTATTTCATTACCTTGTCTTATTTATGTTTCTACTGGGATGCATAATTATCACATATTTGAGTGTAGAATAGAGTTGTGGTTGTATGTACATAATCAATGAGATGCATGACATCTGTTTTGCCCCTGCTTCCTTGTTCTGTCAACTCAGCATCCAGTAAGTCAGTCTGTCTAGCTATCATCAGCATTATCTCTCATCCCTGTCAGACTCTATATGGTTTTCACTCAAGACTAAAATGGAACACTGCTACTAGGCCATTGTTAAGAATTGGAAGGAGCAGGAAGAGTTCGTGCTCTGCACCCTTTTCTGTTTGCTTGAGGGATAGCAATATATTTAACAAAAAAACAAAGCATGTGTCCAACAGCGTATTTTCTAACCATAGAAAGAAAGAGATGGGTCCTGGTATGGCAGAAAATAGAGTTATGGTGGTGGCCAAATGTCATTAATAAGACAATACTTTTTTTTTAGTCCTGTGATTACATCAGTTTAGGGGGAGCTCTTTGTGTGGAACAGCCTACATCAACGTGTACTGGCATATGTTCTGCAACTTTTTGCCTTGGAGAGTTTTCTCAGGGTTCTGAAAAATAAGATGACATGTTCAGGGTCACATGGCTTTGTAGATGTGGGAAATGAAACCTAGGCCTTCTCTCTATTCACAATAGCATACTGTCATGCCTATAGCTAGGGACCTATAATTTGTCAGTCTGGGTGTTCCCTCCAGTCACTGTAGATCAAAAACTTTGTTTAACAGTTGGTATGGTCAGTAGTTTCATGCTCTTTTGGTGACACTGTTGTTTTCTCTTTCCTTCCTTCCTTCCTTCCATCCTCCCTTTCTTTTTCTCTCTCTTTTCTCTATCTCTTCCTTTCTTCTTTCCTTCCTTCCCTCCATCTCTCTTCTCCCTTCTCCTCCCCTGCCACTTCCACAATGACAAGGACACAGATGAATTTGCAGAGGTCTCAAACTCATGACCCACTTTTCTTACGTGGCCTGTAAAGCTCCAATTTGGCACAACCAAAATGTAATTGGAAAATGTTTAACAAAATAAATAGAAATAAAAAACACCCAATGTGCAAAAATCTATCTCTCTTTGAGTTTGACACTACTGTTTTATAGTACTGAAGTATAATAATACTTATTTGAAAATGTTCCAGATTGGGTTATGATGAAACAAAGTGGCAACATAAACATATTATATTACAATTTTTATCACAGACCAGTTTATCCTCATTTGCAGGAATGTTAGGCAAGGGATTCAGAAATGAACAGAACACAAAATAGACTTGGCTGTAGCTTTCAGGTAAATGTCTGGTTAGCTTTTAGGGTCCAAAATGCATTTGATTCAAAGTAAGGGTCTATGGTCTTTAATTTCCATTGAATCCTGAGATTTGATGCAGCTTGAAATCAATGGACTAGTAATTTTTTTGAGGGGGAGTGTGAATTGCCATATATATGCATACATACATATACAGTAAGTTCCTTGAGAGTTGGGGTTGTTTCATTCTTTGTATTTCTCTTTGAGCATCTAACATAGTACTTCCAATATAATAACTACTTAATTAATGCTTCTTGATTGGTATTTAAGGATTGATTTTTATTTATAATTTCTTTTCTTAAGGAAGAACTTGGATATATAAAAATAATCTGTCTTTGGAGACAGGACCTAGGAAACTTCATTCTGGGTCAGAGTCCCTGTTCCAGGGAGGCCTAGGAAGCAAGGGACATTGGTTGTATTAGAAGACCTAAAAAAGGGTGTTACAACTTGTCACTTCTGAACCTATGGAATTTATACCAAGTTGCCCAAGCCAATTAGGCCACAATAGAAAAAGCTGAGGTATCTTTTTTTCTTTGCCACTTCACTTGAATCACTGACCAGAAAGAAGAGGATTGAGGGCTCTCTGAATCTCTCAAACAAAATTCAGAATGATTCTGCATCTATCTTTGCCTGTTCTCAACCTAGTACCATGATTCCCATCTTGGAGAATGGAGAAAGTGTCCAGCCTCACAGATCTGAAGCCTATTTATCGTTCCCCACCCTTCTCCAAAACTATATGCTAGCAGTGGTAGTAGTTGAGGCACTTCCTATGCCTTTCATCTTCTCCTAAGAGGGAGGATAGACTTCAGATCAAATATAATTATGCCTTGCAAGTTATATATCTACATTTACATAAGCCATGTGGACATATGTACTATACATGGGAACTTACATAGGTTGTCTGTCCTTGTTGAATGCCTTGTAATTAGTCTCTGATATCTATGTTATATTTCTCTTGGATCTTGTATGTCCAATTTTCTATGTTTTGATCTTTGTCACCAAAGATTCTGTAGTCTGAGTTCTTTTATGATGTTCGCTCACCTTCCCAGCCAAATACTTGACTTTGTCAAGGTAGGACTCTACTTCCAGTGGGGATTGGGGTGGGGCTGGGCGTACTCTTCCAGACTTTAGGTATTTGTATCAACTGATTAATTCCCCACTGTCTGTGGGCCCAGAGCTCTGGAAGCAGCCTCTGCCTCAGCCACCCCCACCCCAGAAACATTGCCTCTCCCTTCTCCTTCCCCTGGGCCCTCCTACCTCTACCATTCCCACCACTATCCCGACCCTAGAGCTGGGGCTCCTCCTCTACCCAGATCCCACAGAACCTTCCCACCAACCTCCCATGCATTTGTGGGTTGAGAAAATCAGGAAACTGCCACAGCTACCAATGATCCAGTCCCCCCAGGCCCACTCTGGCCTGTCTGCACCAACATGGCCCATGCTGGATTGTGTTAGTTCCCTGCCTTGCGTGACAGACCCTTCCTCTTGACTTTCCAGGTTGTCTAGGGCTGGAGATTTGTTTTGCTCTGTCATTTTGTGACTTCTATAGCTCCAGAATTTGTTTAAAGTAATCTTTTACAGGTATTTAGAGGACTTTGGGGGAGAGCTCAAGGAAGTCCCTGCTTTTACTCTGACATCTTGGCTCTGCCCCACCCCACCCTGCTTTGTGAACTCTAAAAGAATGTAGAGATATAAAGTAGAATTACTATTTTTATACTACAATTTGTGTGCTATAGTCATCCTTTCAACTTCCAAGTAAGGCTTATCTTTATTTTGTGAGTGCTTTCCCTAAACTAACTTGTTCCCTATTGAACTTGTACTCCTAGGTAGATTTATCCTTTAGCTCCTCACTATTAGTTGAGGTAAGTTGCAAACACACACAGGTATCCATAAAAACTATATACCTTTTGCAAGGTTTACTATTACATACCTGTTAAGCCCTGCTACTGGGGAGACTTAGCCTGGTGAATCACTTGAGCTTAGGAGCTGTGAACTTCAAAGGAGGAAAGATTGTTAAGTGATGGAGTTAAAGGGAGCATTAGGAAGTAATTGTGGGGAGTAAGGAATGGTCCAACAGCCCTACCATAGGACCAATATGTTATGAGCTATGAGAAGGTATAACCAGTAGCTGAGAGGAAAGCTAGAGATGGAGTATTGTCAGGAGTCACCCAGGTCTCATTGACTATTGGTAAATGTAAGGAATGTGAAAGAAAGAGGTTCAATATGAAGGAGTTTGCTCATTATGGAATGCAGTTTCAGATAACATGGTAGGAGGGGTAGAACACTGGTGAGGTGGAGTTGAGGAGGATGAGAATAAAACAATAAGATAGAACTGAGGATAGTTTTCTCCTAAATGGTTGGTGATTAATTAGCACAAAGATAGAAAGAGAAACAGGAGAATCCTGTTCAGGAAGTCTTATAGACTTGTCAAGATTGACAAAACAGATTCCTGAAGGTTATGAAGAGTAGTTTTGGCATGCTCAGGACTTAAATAAATAGTTATGTGGGTGCAAAACACTTCTAAGAGAAATGACAAACATGAAGAATTCAGAGAAATATGGAAAGATGCAGAGTGAAGTAAACAGAACCAGGACAACAATATAGATGAAAAGAGTAAAATGAAGCTGAACACTGTTATTATAATGGCCACTCTTGCCTTAGAGACAATACTAAGGCAATCTCTCATTGTAAATTGTAGAGAAGTAACTCTACCCCAACTGGTTGAAGAGATAGGGAGCAATGGCTGTGATATTTTGCATTCACTGTCAGGTATAGTCATGTTATTTTTGCTTAACTTTCCCCTCTTTGTTACAAGGGAAGACTTACTGAATAGGGGATATAACTAAAAACTATTGTGATGTGAAATAACATCAATTAAATGTCAAAAAGATAAAAAAAGTGTAAATGATGGTAGTCTTTCCAGATGGGGACACTTTTATTTAGAGAAAGGGACAGAGTCAAGGATAGTTATAAGAAGTACTAAAAAAAAAAAAAAAAAAGAGACTAACTCAAAGAAAAATGATCAAAATATCCTATATTCAAATATCTATCTGACATATAATTTAAAGTCATGGTTGATACCTGGGAGATTCTGATACCTGGAACTATTTGGTGACTAGAGGACAACTGTAGCTTAGCTAATTGTGGCATGGCTGGCAGAAATGCAGCATTTGACTTTTCGTATTTCATGTTAAGGGACCTTATTTTGGAATGGCAGGGTTTATTAAGACCAGACCTCTGAGCAAGTCAGGAAAGAGTTCTTAGAACTAGGTCCAAGAAAAAATGTCAGAATTTAGTCTTAGCAAGACCTGCGTATTACTACTTGTTGCTTGTATGAATTGATTAGAGGAACATACTTTGCTGTTTGAAAGAATAAAATTGGAGGAAAAGGGTCTACTTTTTAACCTTTTGTAATACTATCATCTACTTTCTGGAGCTAAAAACCCATCAAAGCCCAGTCAAGGAAATGATTCTGGAAAAGCTCTGCTGATTTGAGGTTTGTGGAAACTACTTTTGGTTAAAGAGTGAAAGGCTGCCTCAGAACCTAGCTAACCAAATAGAACTGGAAAAGTTTTGCAGTCCACAAGATGAGGGATCTGTTTTCCTGAAAATACATAGCATTGCTTTCCAAACTCTGAAGAGGAATGGCATTAAGCAGTGAGCAGAAAAGCACCCAGAAAGAAAATGGAGAGGTCCAGAAGAAGAATGGCCCCACATATTAGTGAACTGTCACGTAATCTATTACTGCAGGGGGTTACAGATATAAAAACCTGTAATCCAGAGTTCTGAGCCCATCTGTTCTAGTCATACGCCTCCATGATGTGATTTTGTAAGTTTGTGCCCTCTTTCCCCATGGATTCTTGGTATATTGGTGGGATGGTGTCTCCTAGGTATACGTGTGAAATGTCATGTTTTAATCAATCTTTCTTTGCCTTTTCTTTAGGTATAATCTTGCCTGATTTGTTAGCATAGCAATGGGAGGAGTTACAGTTGTAAGCAGCAGAAGTATAGTTCCTCAAGTTAGGTTTATCCCTAGTACCCTGAGAGTGAGTTATAGCAGTACAGCAAGTGTTGCAGTTCTTCTGGGAACCTCAACTTCCAGAATGACTGTTCAGGTTGGGGTAAGTAAACCAGGCCAGAGAGACAGAAGGGATGGAATTAGTGAATTGAGTGTCACAACCCACAGTCATGCCCACACTCTACAATAAGATTTCCTTATTTCTTTTGAGAGTACCAGCATCGATTTAATCGCTCAAGTTTAGAACCTTGGAATTATCTTTGACTCTTCACTTTTTCTTTTCCATCCCAATCCAATGAGTAGCCCAACCATTGTCGATTCTACCTCCATAACATTCCCTGTGCATTAATTTCCTTCTCTCCATTTACACATTCAATTCTCATTTGGGACCCTAATAGTCCTCTTGCTGGAGTAATTATATCTTTACAATTACAAAGATTACAAAGATATCAATTGACATCTTTTTCTGCAGTTTCTGTCCTTGATACAACTACTAAAGCCATATTCCTGAGGCACAGATCTGATCTGGACACTCTTCTGCTCAAGAAGCTCCAGTTACACTCTGTTTATTCTAGGAGGAAATATAATTTCTTCTCTTTGACAGTTAAAATATTTCACAATCTGGCTTCAGCCTCACTTTCCAGATTTATCACATTAATCCCCTTCACACACTCTGTGGTCTTACTAAACTATTCTACTTGCCATCCCTTACATGTCTTCCAAATCTGTGCTTTGGCATGGGGCTCTCCTCTATGCCTGGAATGTATTCTTTCCTCAACTCAACTCAACTCAATTACCTTTTATAATTTCTAGTTTTCTTCAACATTCAGCTCAAGAACCATCTCCTATGACTCCTTTCCTATTAAATGGGTGAGGCCCCAGTGTCTGAGAGCATGATAGTACCTCACGAATACCCTCCCTGCTTCCTAAATTGTTGTGTATTTATTTTGTGTATGTATCTCTCTCTATAACTATATATATGTACATATATATAATATATACAGTACATATTAAAAATCACATGCATACATGTGCATATGTATATATATACATATACAATATACATGTATGTACTTGTGTATTTATGTATGTACACACCATATACATATATATATAAAGAAAATCTATTTATATGCATATATGTCATTTTCCCCAATAGAATTTGAGCTCTCTAAGGTTATTATTTTTATTTTATTTTTACCTTTGTATCCCCAACATCCAGCGCAGTGCATGACACATAATAAAGACATAGGACTGGTGTTTGTTGATTGCTCAATTAATAATTAAATAATTGAAGTCATGAGAGTGGATAAGGTTTTCCTGAAGGAGAGACCAAAAGACTGAGAGAACAATGGAAAATTGTCACATTATGTTTTCCCTTTCTCCATGCCTAATAATATCTAAAGAATAATACTTAATAATTGTTGATTTACCAATTGCAAAATTTCTGCTTGACCTACTAATTTTTCATTGACTTCATTTCCGTTTAATAAATCATCCACACTTCTGCAATTTTATTTATGCATTGACTAAGAGAATCCAGTAATTTCCTTGTAGTTAGTATATTTAAATATATTTAGGGATCTTTCTACACTACAAAACCATGTAATCTCATGAAGACTAAACTTACAGGTAACAGAAAGGAGAGTTAGAGAGCATGTTAAATTACACTAAGCATCTTGATTCTCATTCCTTTTGGACCTGGACAGACAAACCAGTCCTTATTTTTATAGCTGGATTAAGATGCTGGCCTTAAATTCATGCCAACATATTTCTACTTTCAAAAGCAAGTACTCATCACACATTTGTGAAGAAGCATTTTCTAGGTTCATTACTTCCTAATCGTTTACTGTAAGATATATAATACTATATGTTCAATATAAAATATTGGAAAAGGAGGACTTTAAAGTAATGATGCTTTAAAATAATATTAATAATGATAAGACTTTTGTGTTTTTGGAGCTCTGTTCACTTCCTTAAACTTAGTATGGGAATCAACGTGCCCTAAAATGGTTTATTACCAGGTTCCTTTTAGCAGCACAGTAGGTCATAGGACGGTTATTATCATGGTTCAAAGGCAGAGGGAAAACAACACTGAATTTTGAGTAAGAAGACCCGGGGTTTGAATACCAGCTCTGCTACGTACTTCTTGTGTGATCTTGAGAAAGTAATTTCTCTTCTCATGGCCTCTATTTCCTCATCTACATCTAATGTGAGTGTTAGACTAGATGATTTCTAAGGTGCTTTCAAGCGCTTGATCCTATGTTATAAATTTCTATGTTATAAATTCCTAGTGGCAGATAAGGGATTGAGTATGTTATGAAATATAAGAATTCTAAATAATTGGTTTCTAATCAAATGAATTAATGGAGCTCTATGATAGCATTTTAAAAGCTTTCTGTTCAGTTAAGTTTTCCCCATTTGACTCTACAGAACATATTACCACATAGAAACAGAGAAAGTGCTACAGTTGAATCAAAGCAATGGTCCCTCTTCGTAGAATACTTTGAACTACATAGAATCTCCATAGAATTGTGAATTTAGAATTTGATGAAACTCTACGTTTCTATTTGTAGATGATATTGGATTGATTCTATCAAGTCTAAGAACATTATAGAGACTTCTCAGCAGGATTCATTAAATATTGGCCTCAAAATTCTTGAAGGGAATGGATGAAAATTGTCTTTATGTGTGCCATTATATATAGTTGTATGGCTAGTCTAATGAGTTAGTACATCTTACAGGTGCTATGACACATGACATGCAACACAAATGCAAAATGAACTACTCTGAGTTTTGAACAGGAGGAAGAGAATGGGCTAGATTGCATTTTAGAAATTGTGAAGATCCAAGATTTCAAATTTCTCTTGGACAAAAAAAAATAGAAGAAATCATCTTTTAAATACAAAGTTCTCCTAGCAATGATATATGGTTAGAAGTCATGGAACACCCATAAATGAGTCTGAATAGGTTGTGAATAATCTAAAGTTCAATAGCAAATAGGCTGTACCATGTTTCTAATGATAATGTACATGTAGTTATCATATATAGAGTGATCACTGAGGAAATATATTAGTAAAAATAAGAGGATAGTTGGACATAAAGCAAAAGCAGGAGATAAAAGATAGGTGATCTGAATGTTGCTCTTGTAGCCACAAAATGCAAGAAGACTAAGGGGAAGACTGCCAGCTCTTTGGAAAGGTCCTTCTCTATAAAGAATCTGAAGGAGAATATAAACAAGAATTATATATAATGAAATGGCAAAAAGTAGATTTTATCTGCTTTAAAGAAGGGACCTCCCACCAATGAGATTCTAAATCCACTCAGGTATTAAAATAATACATCCCTCATTTTATGAATGAGGAATCTGACCTCCAGAGAGTGCAAGAAACTCACTCAGGATCATACAACTACTAAGTGGAAAGAACCCAGTCCTTCTGCCTGCCAATTCAGTAGTCTTTCCATCATACCATGTTACGACTTGCCCAAAGGCTTCAGAGTTTACTACTTGTACTTATGCTTTCAATGCAAACTTTTAAATCACTTGCTATAAATTACTTGAGGCCAGATGACATTCAAACCATAGTTGTGTAATTGACCTTTTGAACCCAAATTATGTTCACTCAAATTTAATAACCATTGATTAAGTACCTACTTTGTTCAAGGTACCATGCTAGATATTGAAAATGCAAAAGTAGAAATAAAACTATTCAACTTCATTTTATTACTTTTGATGTATTGTTCTGTCTTTTTGAGGCTTTCTGGTACTTAACTGTAGTTGGGGATCAATACTAAATTGGACTTACAGCTCAGTGAATGGAAAAAAAAGTCAGTTTTGCTGTCCTTATTTTGAACAATTCCTCAGTACAAACACATAAATGCTTAAAAATAACAAAATCTTGGAAATGGAAAAAATTGGAGGAAAATTAGAGAAGGAAAACTAAGTAATAATCAAATAAAATCTTTCTAGTCAAATCAAACTATTAGCGACTCATTTATGTATTAATATGTATAAGCAGAAGATTCTGAAAATCAAATGCTTGGTTCTGTTTCAATGATACACACAGGCAGGGGGTCTCAATAAAGATTTCTTTGAAAACAAGGAAAATCTTGCTACATCTTCAATATAAACAAAAAGGAAGAGCAGCTCATTAACCAAATGCTAATTTGGCTCTGATAAATGATTAAATATCTTTTAAACATATCATTTAACAAAAAGCTCATCCATAGAAGAGTCATAACAAAGAAGTAGTTGCCCCTCATGGCTGAGCAGAGATGACTATTCTCCACTGTTTATTGAGAAAAATCAGAATTTTTTTCCTGCATCTACTAAGGTCATATTTAGGTAGTCCTGGAGGCAGTTTTTGGTTTTCCTATCCAATCCCTCTCAAATCGCTATAGACTTTCTCCTGATATTTGTAAGAATTAACTGTTTAATGAACACTAAAAGACTCCGCACAAGAAAATTAAGGTGTGTACTGAAACAATAAACTGTATCTTTTCCCTACTTCAAAAGAGGACAATCTTGTCAAGGTATTTTTCATACTAAGAAAAAAAAGACGGTCATATTGCAATTTTTTGCATTTGAAGAATCTTTGTTGATATTATGGTTATAGTCAGTATAGAGATGATTAATAGCAGGGCATTTGTCTTTCAGTTGAAATTGGAATATATTTTATATTGCTTTCAAAAAGGTATGGTAGTCTTATGTCTGTCCTCAGTAACAAATACATAGATCACGGCTTGCGTACAAACTAGTCATAGAATTCTCCATTCTGGTATAGATGCCTGATATAGATGCAGAATCATGGCAAGAATTAAACCATGTGGAAAAGTTCTGCTGTGTTATCAGTATTCGAAGACGACATCCATTTCAAGCATGCATTTTGAACATAAAGTATGCCATAATAGAGACTGCTGTGATTTCAAATGGCATCTGGGTCCTCTTCTGCACCTTTGCACCTTGCTCTATCAGCTATTAACTGCGGGGTATTTCATTTTAATGTTTCTATTCCTTGCTATAAGGATGGAGAGAAAGTCTGACCTTCTTTGGAGAGGTCTTTGAATAGTGTGATCCATCAGCCAATTTTACTGTGTGAAAGCCATTCTATTAATGATTATTACACAAATATTTCTGTTGATTAAAGCCACTTTACCCTTGGTTTAAAACTATATTTCCTTGAACATTTTTCATTTGCTGATGGCAACTGTGGAGCATATTCCTTTTCCCCTTCAGATGTATTGGACAGTGATAAATATATCCAAGTTTAAGGACAGTGTATTAGGGTCATAAAATAATCACCAGTTTTATGTTCTCATGTACCTAGGTTCTGCTTCTTTTGCCAAATACAGTAAAGAGCTGCACGGAAAAGGATGAAACTTGAAAAGGTAAAAGTGGGAGGGTCACATTCATTTGACTTCTCCAGCTAAAATAGAGTCCTACATCTGTCTATCACAGTGGGAGAACACATGTACAATGTGAGATCTGTCTGGTACAGTGGCAAAAGGTCTGCTTCTCTGTGCCACCTGTATGCCCTTGAGGATGTCATTTCAACTCTTTGAGTCTCGGCTTCCTCATTTGGAGGTTGAATAAGATGGGAGGTGAGCTGATATATGTTTGGCAACTGATTCTCTGAAAAAAAAAATGTATGTACAACATGTATTTAAAAGTTTAATTTGAATTAGTAACCTTTTATCCATCTTTTTTTTTTTGTCAGTTACTTGTATCCAACTCTTCATGACTTTATTGCGGAGTTTCTTTGTAGAGGTATTGGAATGGTTTGCCATTTCCTTTTCCATCTTATTTTACAGATGACGACACTGAGGCAAGCAAGGTTAAATGTCTTCCCCAGGGATACATATCTAGTAAGTGTCTGAGGTCAGATTTGAACTCAGGTCCTCCTGACTACAGGCCCCAAAATCTTTCCACTAAACCACCTAGCTGCCTTACTTTCTTAATTATACACTATCATGACATTTGCCAATTTCTGAGATATAAATGTTGACACAGAAAAATTCAGAACTGGCTTTCATGAGCGAGTTCAAGCTGACTCCTGTACACTCCTGAACTAGTTGGTCTTTGGAGTCTTTTATGATCTATAGTAAGTTTTCAACTATCCTCTGTGATAAAGGGGGCACCCATGCTATGCTAGGTGGCAACCTCATCAATGGTCACAGGTTAAACAGAATCAAATCAAGTCATTATGACTAATGCCTGAAAACCCTGTGAAAGTCTTAACTGAGAAGCTACGATTGATTCAGTAAATAGCTCATTCATGAGTTCAATATCCTCATCCAGTCCTCTAGCTTTGGGGACAGTGGTTCTCTTGTTTTTTATCTCTTGCCTCTGGGATCTGAACATATCCCGTTCAGGTTACATTTGCATTTAAGAGGCATTTGAATGAGTTGATGTTAAATTCACATTCAGGAAGACATTTTTGTGCAAGGCCCCTCTGATTGTGGTGGAAGATGAAATAGGGAAGAGAGAGAGAAACGAGTTGCTATCCCAGACTTGCGGCTACTCCTCCTCAAATTAGAAGTAGATTCTGGAAGGGTTGTTAATAGCCTTCCTAAACCCATCTGTCTCAGTTCAATAGCTATTGCTTGATCGTGCATTCAGTTCAGAGAGGAATGGGGCTTTTGAATGTGAAGATGAGACTGGAAAAGGAGACAGACAGATAAAGGGAGCACAAAGATTAAAGCCAGAGTTCTCATACTTTTACAAGTAGGAATAATATTGTTATTAAAATTTGTGGAAAGCTATAAAGTTTCCATTTGTGATTTTATATTGATGACCCTACACCTATCCTTTTATGTTTCTCTTCAGTGTATAGTTATAAAACCTTTAAGAAAATCTATAGTATAGATTTTTAGAGCTGGAAAGGATGCTAGAGGCCACCTAGTCCTATCCCCTCATTTTATAGATGAGGAAACTGAGTTTTAGAGAGGTTAACTGACTTACCCAAGATCATAAAGTTATTAAGTATTAGAATCAGAGATTTGAACCCAGGCCCTCCTAATTCCAAGTTCATCATTCTATCCAAGGATTCTTAAGCTGTAGTTCATAGAGATGCTTGGATAGACTTTGGGAGTGGGTGTGGTCTATGAACTTGGATGGGAGAAATGACATTTATTTTCACAAACCTTTGGCGTCCTTTGTAATACTGTATATTTTATTAAAAAGTTATTCTGAGGAAGAGTCCATAAATTCTACCAACTCAAAGGAGTCTATGACACAAAAAGATTAAGAACCCCTGCGCTAAGGATTCTGAGCCATTATGAGGAAGAGGATGAGTGGGAAAGGAAAAGTGTACTCTCTTCCTCAGGAAAAACTGGATTATGGGAAACCCAAACACAAAGAGGACTATACTGTAATGAGAGATTACTGGGGATACCAATGAGGCATACCAAAGGATTTGCTATCTCAAAAAAATGAGGGTCATGAAGTACATGTTGGCATGCTCTTCCTTCGTCAATTTCCCTCTGAAATAGAAACTCAGAAGTGAGCTCAGGTGCCATTCAGACAAATTCTTCAGGATTACTGTAGCTCCCTTCTGTACTGTTAAAAGTTGTAAGATAGTACAGGGTAAGGGGGGCAAGGACAGGAGCACTAGCAACTAAGGCACAAATATTACCCTTTTATCTACCTTTTGATATTCATGCATGGTGAGGAGCACTGAGGGAGGTCCACTGAACCTAAGGTTCCTCACCTTTCCACTTATTTGTTTTCACTTTGACATTTCTGATCATTTTCTAAGCACACTGTCATGGATCCAAGGTCAATAGTCAACTGCTCTGACTGATATGCACCTCTCATTCCTCTAAAAGCAACAAATATCTGAAATACTTGCTCACTATTTTACTTACTATGCTATGCTAAATCAATTACCTTCAGCCCCTTAAAATCACATATACGGTGTGCAGGCTACTTCCTGATATCTCCAAGTTCATGTTTTAGACTTTCAGTCACCTCCTTTTCTAGTTGGCCCTTCAGTAATAGAAGTGAAGGAAATATTCCTGAAGAAGAGGAAAAACCTTCTTTTGTTTTCCATTCTTACCAAGGTTCCAAGTTAGGCAGGCCAGGAGCACGATGTAGGTGTAATCATACTTAAAGACACCTAACACATCTGCTGGAAGTCTTCTGGCAAAGCCGAAACCAAAAGCACATTTCCTTCACCTGTTGTTCAAACTGAGAGGCAGTGTTATTTAGTAGGTAGAGTATTGGACCTGAGGTCAAAAAGACTTCAAATATTACCTAATATGCTTACTAGTGGAATGTTTCTGCACAAAAGAAAGCTAGTTTTCAGTCTTAATTTTATCATTTGTAAATAATCTCTGCATTTACCCCAAATAGATATTATGAGGACCAAATGAGATTATTGGCTAAAATATTATTCCACCTTTAAAGAGAAATATAAGAGGAGAAAATGACCTCAGGAGTCATCCAATTCAACTGCCTCATTTAAAAAAAAAATGGGAAAAACTCAGGCCCAAAGAGGAATTATCTTGTAGATGATAACAGTGCAGAGACTCAAACCAAGATTCTCAGAATATACATCTGGTGGTCATCCCACTGTGCCATTTCTCCCCTGCGGCTCCATAAAGAGAAAGTCAGAGAAGGGAAACAATAAATATGGGAAAATCTATGAGGAGGTTATTGTTGTGATTTATGTAATGGGTACCTGGAAGGGGAAGGTAGCAGTGTGAGAGGGAAGTGCATAAGTAGGAAAGACATTTGAGGGATATAATTTGCAAGATGGTAACTAATAATTTGAGAAATGAGATGGATGATTTATTAATAAATGTTGATTGATTGTGCAACATTTCAACAGGGAGGTGGTGTCCATTTTTTAAAAAAATTATTTATTTATTTTAAGTTTTCAACATTCGTTTCCACAAAATTTTGAGTTCCAAATTTTCTCCCCATCTCTCCCCTCCTCCATCCCAAATGGCTTCTGTTCTGATTGCCCCTTCCACCAATGTGCCCTCCCTACTAACACCCCTCCCTTCCCTTATCTCCATTTTCTCTCTTGTCCTGTAGGGCAAGATAAATTTCTATACCCCATTACCGGTATTCTTTATTTCCTAGTTGTATGCAAAAACAACTCTCAAGATTAGTTCCTAAAACTTTGAGTTCCAACTTCTCTTCCTCCCGCCCTCCCCACCCATCCCCACTGGGAAGGCAAGCAATTCAATATAGGCTATATATGTGTAGTTTTGCAAATGATTTCTGTAATAGTCATGTTGTGTAAGACTAACTACATTTCCTTCCATCCTATCCTGCCCCCCATTTCTTCTATTCTGTCTTTTGACTTTGTCCCTCCCCAAGTTCTAATTGCTCCATCCTTCCATTTTCCCTCCCTTCCATCATCCCCCCCCACCCTGCTTATCCACTTCTTCCCTTCTTTCCTGTAGTGTAAGATAGATTTTCATACCAAATAAAGTGTGCATGTTATTCCTTCCTTGAGCCAAATATGATGAGAATAAGCTTCACTTTTTCCTCTCTCATCTCCCTCCTTTCCCCTCCATTGGAAAAGCTTTTTCTTGCCTCTTCTATGAGAGATGATTTGCCCCATTCTATTTCTCCCTTTCTCCTCCCAAAATATTCCTTTCTTACCCCCTTAATTTTATTTTTTTAGATATGATCCCTTCCTATTCAACTCACCCTGGGCTCTGTGTGTGTGTGTGTGTGTGTATGTATAATCCCTGCAGCTACCCAGATACTGAGAAAAGTTTCAAGAGTTACAGATATTATCTTTCCATGTAGGAATGTAAACAGTTCAACTTTAGCAAGTCCCCTGTGATGTCTTTTTCCTGTTTACTTTTTCATGTTTCTCTTGATTCTTGTGTTTGAAAGTCAAATTCTCTTTTCAGCTCTGGTATTTTCATAAAAAATGCTTGAAAGTCCTCTGTTTCATTGAAAGACCATTTCCCCTCTGAAGTATTATACTCAGTTTTGCTGGGTAGGTGATTCTTGATTTTAATCCTAGTTCCTTTGACTTCTGGAATATCATATTCCAAGCCCTTTGATCCCTTAATGTCGAAGTTGTTAGATCTTGTGTTATCCTGATTGTATTTCCACAATACTCAAATTGTTTCTTTTTACTTGCTTGCAATATTTTCTCTGTGGTGTAGGAACTCTGGAATTTGGCTACAATATTCCTAGGAGTTTTTTTTTTTTGGATCTGTTTCAGGAAGTGATAAGTGGATTCTTTCAATATTTCTTTTACCCTCTGGTTCAAGAATATCAGGGCAGTTTTCCTTGATAATTTCATGAAAGATGATGTCTAAGCTCTTTTTTTGATCATGGCTTTCAGGTAGTCCCATAATTTTTAAATTGTCTCTCGTAGATCTATTTTCCAGGTCAGTTGTTTTTCCAATGAGATATTTCACATTGTCTTCCATTTTTTCATTCTTTTGGCTTTGTTTTGTAATTTCTTGGTTTCTCATAAAGTCATTAGCTTCCATCTGCTCCATTCTCATTTTGAAAGAACTGTTTTCTTCAGTGAGCTTTTGAACTTCCTTTTCCATTTGGCTAGTTCTGTTTTTTAAAGCATTCTTCTGCGCATTGGCTTTTTGGACCTCTTTTGCCAACTGAACTAGCTTATTTTTCAAGGTGTTATTTTCTTCAACATTTTTTTGGGTCTCCTTTAGCAAGCTGTTGACTTGCTTTTCATGATTTTCTTGCATCCCTCTCATTTTCTTTCTAATTTTTCCTCCACTTCTCTTACTTGATTTTCAAAGTCCGTTTTGAGCTTTTTCATGTCCTGGGGCCATTGAGTATTCATTTTGGAGGGTTTGGATGCAGAAGCCTTGACTTTTATGTCTTCCCCTCATGGTAAACATTGTTCTTCCTCATCTGAAAGGATGGGAGAGAATACCTGTTCACCAAGAAAGTAACCTTCTATAGTCTTATTTTTTCCCCTTTTTTTGGCATTTTCCCAACCAGTTACTTGACTTTTGGATCCTTTGTCAAGAGTAGGGTATACTCTGGGGACCTGTAAGTTCTCAGTTCCTCCAAGGTGGCACAAACAAGGGAAAGTTTACCCCGGGCCTGGCTCAGGGCTGAGATTCAGATCAGCTGCTCAGTTCCCTCAGGGGCTTTATGCTGGGCACTCCAACAATGGAACAAAGGATGCTGCCTGCTACTTGCCATGGCCATCACTACTGCTACTGCAGCCACTGCAGCCTGGGGTAGGGGCTAGAGGAGGACCCTGCTCCCTTGTCAGAGAGGTGAAAAAACCCTCTCACTGATCTTTGAAGCTGCCCTTGGTGCCTGTGAGCTGAGGGATCTGTGAAACTCTGCTGCTGCGGATTCTGCCCTGAGGCCTGCTCCTTCAGGCCCTGCAAGGCCCAGGCTGTGCTGTGCTCTGCATAATAGACCCCTCCTGGCAGCCCTCCAGGTCACCCTGGGTTGGAAATCTCCTCCACTCCATCACTCTGCAGTCTCTGCTGTTCCAGAATCCAATGAGAGTCTTTCTTCACAGGTATTTTATGGGCTGTGGAGGAAGAGCTAGAGTATGTGTGTCTTCCTACTCCACCATCTTGGCTCTGCTCCCCCACTGGAGGTGGTGCCTACTTATAAAGATGTACATGGGCCAGAGTATTATATGTTTCCCATGTGTCACTGAACTGATTATTGTAGCTCAGGGGCCCACGTACTTCCTCCCACCAAGGAATTCCAGTTCTTGGCTCCTGCAGGTATAAGACTAGGTGCCCATATGCAATATGTAGTAAGTAATGAGCATCCCTATAAGCAGCTAATCATTCTTTTATCCAGTGTTGTTTGGTTTTTCCTCAAGGCTTTGTCAATATTAGGTCTATGGTTATATATACATATTTTTATTCTCTTTCTGCCTATAGGGTCTCCCAGTTATATAAACTTGCATTTGCCTAGGGCTGTGATTTCAATATGACTCCATTACAGATGAGTCTTAAATGGAGTCAGTGCCTGATTTTCCTACCTATGCACCTCTGCTACCTTAATGTGAGAGAAGTGTTGCCCAGCACTCTTCAGATATCAGAACCTCTTGCCTGTTCTTTACCCACTCCAGCATTAATTAGATACCAGGCAAAGATTTAGTTGCTTTTAGATTTTGTTTTATATAAAGGGGAATAAAAATGATATTAATTAAAGTACAATGAACAATTTTTTGGGGGAAAGGGACATTGTTGGATAAGAAGATGGCTCATTCTGCTAGTTTCAAAAGCAAAAATGACTTCTCCTCAATTTATCTTTGGTTTGCTCATGAGAAGGTAGAAGATGAATATTTAAGGGAGGTGTTTCCTTACATAGAACAGACACAGAGGATAGAAAGATTTTACAGGGAAGTATTTGCATTATCTCATCAACTGTCTCTCTTAGTTTGTGGTCATTTCTTGAATACCTCATATGACTATTGTTCTGTCTAGTAATTATCTTCCTCCAAAGGATCAGAAGGAGATGACAAGGGGGGAGGCATTTGCAAATTGTGTATACCACTAGATTCTGCCCATCTGCTTGGCACAAGATAGAGAAAGCACCATCTTCTTCTGGTTTCTCCATTCTCCGAAATCACAGTCCTGGAAAGCCAAGTTATTGGTGAACTCTGGGAGAATGTCTATTTGAGTCTTTTATCTCCATAGCAGCATTGTCTGGGCTAGGATCTCAGGAACCCAGGGATATAATTGACTGATTTAGGGGAATGAGAATTATTATGGCTTCTCAGTTTGTTTTCTCTTAATCCTCAGATAAAAAGGGCTTAAATCTATATTACAACTCCTACTCAATCTACCAGCCTGGAGAAATCAAGATCTTATTTTTTAGACGTTGTAATCATCCCACATTAAGTAAAGGTAATTCTTAATTCAGTTACTGAATAAAAAAAAAAACAGAAAAAATATAGGAAATTTGATGAATCCAACCCCAAACCAGCAGGCACTGGCTCCCCTTCTTCAACTGATAGACATTCAATCACTCAGACACCTCTAAAGCTGAGAGTTATTTGAGCAAGTAATATCTGAAAACAAGATAAGCAAGAACTCTTTATTATAAGAAGTTTTCTCGTAGGACTAGTGGGCTGCCCAATAATACACTAGTCCTGGTGGTCTTGGTTCCTTCCTTACAGAGACCTATTTTTAGTGTGTCTTGAAAGCTGCTTAAGTCTGTAAAATAGTCAACCTGTACCATCTACCCAGAGCCAGAAATCATTTAAGTTTCTTGATAATTTAAAAACTCTGTAGGGGGAAGAAAATTGGTGGCAGTGCTGAAATAAACAGCAACAAGACACTGAGAGACAGGGATAGAGGTAGCCTATGTAATAATGATTAGCAAATCATATTATAATTAACCTACTTGGTGGTAACAAATTTCATAAGAATTCTTGCAATTCAGTCTATCAGCCCTATACTAAATAATAAAGATAAAATTCAATAAGAAGAAAAACTGTCATTTTAAGGGATCTTCCATTTCATTAGGTGACACTTATACTGCAGTTCTTCTAAGCAGTTGTAACAGATTGCTTATTTAAGGCATCTATAATTGTGTCAAGGAGGTGTCAATAGAAAGTATCAGACTTGATGCTGTACAAATGTAGGATGTTCTAAGGCTGACATAGAAATGTGGGTTCTAACCCTGCCCCTGGAACATTATCTATGTGACCATGGGCAAGTTATGTAACCTCTATATATCTCAAAAAACTCCTGAGGATTTAGCTAAGACTTAGGCAGTGATTTACATCATCAGAGTTATCATCCCATGAGTTCATTCTACATGGATGAGATCACAAGTTTTTCTCATATGTAAGTATTCTGAAATACATCATGATATCATGTGATATGCACATACTTCTCCATTTTCAAATGGTCTTCTGCACCCTCGATAGCCCCTCCAATCCTACACCATGTATTAACTTTTTTTCTCTCTCTTTCTTCCCTCAGGGGTAACTGTTAGGTACTCATACTGCACCAATCTAAATAGAAAGGGAAAATCCCTCAGGTCCCTGATCAAATAGTGTTTCTTGTAGTCCATTTTTGTCAATAATTGATTATTTGCTGTAACTTGGCCAGATATGTTGGTTATTCTCCTTCCACATTGTGTCTGTTGCTATAACAAGCTAATTGAGCAGTTGCATTGATGTGGCTGAGTGTCTCGATGCAGAATGGTGAGACTCTCAGCTTGACTCCAAAGCCTGTCTGCCCTCCTTGAACAACACATCTGGGACTTTTGAGACTGCTCCAACCCCCTTCATCTGTGACCCACTTTATGGATTTTCAGCACGTGCAAGGCTTGCCCAGAAGGGACAACTTACTTCAGGAGCCTCTCCTGTAGGCAGAGAGAATAGACCATCCATTACCCTTTTCTTCCCTCTCACAGGTTAATGACTGTATTAAATATTAACTGGGGTTCTATCTCCAGAGTGCCCATGTAAGTGATTTTACATTATCTCATCCACTTTTGGCATAGACCCTACTTTGATTTCTGATAAAGTGTGTTGCTTCTGTGTAACATAACTCAGAGGAAACTGTGATTGATTTGACAGCCGTTAATGCAATGCTTAATATTAACCTTCATTTCTACTGATGGAGGAGGATGGCATGAGAGGAGGAGAGGATAAGGGAAGAAAAGTCAGTGAAGAAAGTATGTAGCAGATTTTATTAAAGTGACAAGGAAAAATGATCTCATTATCATACTTCAAACCTTTAAGGATCTGTGATCTCAACAGCTTAGGTTGTCCACCCACCAATGCAGATTAGGGCTTTATTAGGTTATAGAAGGATTTCCCCTGGCAGAAACAATCAGACACATCAACAAAGCCTGTCTTCTGGCAATCAACCTACTGGTGACAAGTATTTCTGAACTTAACTGAATTGTGTCTTACACAACACACACAGCTTATCACTAGTCACAAGCATAATGCCTTTCCTACTTCATAGGTGCTATGAGAGATTACCCTTTGTTAGGAAGCGTTTGGGAATCCAGGGTCATGCAAAATAGACTAAGGCTTTAGTGAGGAAGGTCTTAATTATACAGGAGAAAAATGTGATTCATTTATTTTTCCCCCTCTACTTCCACTTTTCCCTTTTTCTATGAACTTTCCTAAGCACACTCTCTGGAACAATTAGGGAACAACTTGGGAACTTCGTTTCTGCAGCTGTCTTGTGATTTAACATTTAATGAGTCTAGGCAATGCACTGAAGGCAGTAGGGAATTTAGAATTAAGGCATGGGTTCTGCCCACGGAGATTATTATCTAAGTAGACAGATAGGTAAGAGGTTCACTGAAAGCTGGGGGAGGTAGGTGACAGTGTGGGAATTTGAGGGGTCTGTCAGCAGCTGCTTCCATAGGCTTCAGCCAGCAAAAGAAAGGCATCCCTTGAGGCCTTTCCTTCTAAGGCAATGCTGATTCCTTTAATGTGCACAAGAAGGCATAGCTGCCATATGTAGATTTTTCCTACTTTAATTTTTATCAGTAAGGCTAGATGGGACAGGAGGAGATAGGTAGGTTGGAGAATGGCTGGGAGCTTACAGAAAGGACTAAGTTGGTTGCTCAGACTGTTAGGATGAAGGTAAAGTGTCTGGTTGTTCTAACATGTCAAAGGGGAAAAAGGGATGATTTATATGGGAATTAGGCCTGTTAGAGGCTGACACTTTCTTTGTGTTTGTGCAATAGGAGAATTGGACAGGGGTTGGGATTTTATTTGCAAGGATTTGCAATTTAAATGCCTAGGCTGAGAGCTATGAAGCACATTGCATTACCCATGGCTTTGATATAAACTTTAATAGTACTTCACTAAATACATGCTCAAGGGCTATAAATCTTTACTCTTAGGGCAGGTACTCATGATAGAGTATGCCAGCCCCAAATTTCCACAATTCATTTTAGTAGTCTTTCTTTTTGCTGTTCAGGGTAATTTGAATAGCCCTTATCAGTTGCATCAGCCCACAATGGGGGACAGAAAGACAAGTACGGGGAGAGATGTGGTACCCTGATTCTCCAAACTCATTGTAAGGTACACATGTGCCATGGTACCTGGTACACTGTCCATGTGATCACCATGTAAGTAGGTGATATACTATTTTGGTGCAGGAGAAGAGACTTCTTGGAAAGTGAATTAGTAACTTCCTTTGAAGGCAAGCCTCCAAAGTATCCCTTCCTTTGAAGGGATGGACAATGAGAAGGGAAATGAGAGTTCCAAAAGCACTTTATACATGGATCTTTGTGAGGAAGGAGCCTCTGAAACAAAAATGAGAGAGAAAATTGAGCTTAACCACTGAAGATGAGTTTTAAAATTGACAAGAACCTTGGAAATCAAGTTCAACATTCATTTTCCACAATGATGTGCAATATATTTGGAACAAGAAATAATTCTGATACAATTTCATTTTGTGACAGCAGTAGTAATGCTCGTGTGCTTCATCTGACACTAGACTGACTCTGAATATCTGACCTTGCCCAGATAAAATCAAATGATGTAGGTTCTCTACCTTTAAATAATTCTTTTCAACCAACTACTGGATTTATATCATATACACATTTCTTTGGTCTCTTTAGTTATGTTTCTACTTCAGTGGTTTTGAAGAATGGATATGACTCCCAGGAAAAACACAAAAGTTGTAACTCTTAAAGAGAACACTACATTGACTGGTAGAGGTATTGCCACAGCTGTTGATGTGGGGAGTCAAGAGTTTCAAAGATTATTCAAGCCCAAAATGAAAACAGATCAATCACACCAAAGTGAGAAAGTGTAGTTAAAAAAACAAACAACTAATACCAAGAATTAACTGACTATTGTTGCAAATTAGCCCAATCAATTCTCAGAAAACTAGAAAAGACTTTCAGAGGGTTTTGGACATTTGAGAAATCATCAGTGAGTCCTCCACCATAGACTTCTTTAAATAGGAAGGGCAAAGAAAAATAGCTTCTGACCATTGCTATGTAGGAAAAAACAAATAAATACTTGTCATAGGTGTATCAGCCAGGACCCCAGCATACACAGGAGGGCTGCTGTACAGGTCCTTAGATCTGCTTTTCTAAAAAGAAAGCAGCTTTTGAGAGGTCAACAATCTACTTTAATCAAGCACATATATCATTCACTTAGTTCAGGGGAAAAAGGCAACACCCTGAACTTCAGAGAAAATACAAAGAGAAATTATAAGCAGAAATTACAAACAGAAAGATCAACAGACAGGGCTTCCAGCTGTCTGACCATAGACAATACATTGTTGTTCTTTGTTTTTGAAGAGGACCAAAATGACATCACCATGATAAACTCAAGTTTCATTGAGTCTGACTGTGGCTGATCAGACCAGTATGAGCTCAGAATGCTCTACCACAGGTTGGACACAGATGGTCCATGTGAATATTTGGAGTGGATACTCCAGATTTGCATATCCTATGTTTCCTTTATGCTGTCTCAATTCTGCTTTGCTCATAGAGCACAGCACCCTTTCTGATGTGGGCATGTCATGCTGAGCGGTCCTGTGCCAGTGTCTCCCATGTCTCACAATCAAATCCAAAGTTCTTGAGAGAGATATTGAGAGTGTCCTTGTGTCGCTTTTTCTGACCACCATGTGATCACCTGCCCCATGTGAGTTCTCCATAAAATAGTCTTTTTGGCTAGTGTATGTTTATCATTTGAACAATGTGGCCATTGGAATTGCACTCTCTGAAGCATAATTTAAATGCTTGGCAGTTCAGCTTGAGCAAGGACTTCAGTGTCTGGTACCTTACCCTGCCAGGTGATCCTCAGAATCTTCCTAAGGTAATTCAAATGGAAGTGATTCAGTTTCCTGGCATGGTGCTGGTACACTGTCCATGTTTCACAGGTATACAACAATGAGGTCAGCACAACAGCTCTGTAGACCCTCAGTTTTGTAGTCAATCTAACACCTCTTCTCTCCCAAACTTTTCTTTGGAACCTCCCAAATACTGAACTAGCTCTGGCAAGGCATGCATCAACCTCATTGTCATTGTGTACATCCTTGAAAAGTACACTGCCAACGTAAGTGAACTTATCCACAGCATTCAGAACTCCATTTGCTGTAATCGATGGTTCCATGAATAGATGGTGTAGTGGTGGCCGTGGAACATCTGTGTTTTCTTGGTGTTAATTATTAGGCCAAAATTAGCACAGGCAGCAGAGAATTGATCCATACTTTGTTTCATCTCAGCTTCAGAGGCTGCATTGAATGCACAATCATCTGCAAACAGAAAGTCATGTACTAACACCCCTCCACTTTGGTCTTGGCCTGTTGTCTTTTCAAATTGAGGAACTTACCATCAGTACAGTAGTTGACCTTGATGCAGTGTTCATCCTCATTAAAAGCATTTGACAACATGGCTGAAAACATCATACTAAAAAGTATAGGAGCAAGCACACAGCCCTGTTTCACTCCATTGGTGACTGGGAAGGCACTAGAGCATTGTCCACTATCCAAAACCCGGGCAAACATGCCATTGTGAAATTGATGTACAATACTGATGAACTTCTCTGGGCAGCCAAATTTTGACATCATTACCAGACAGAGAAGCACCAACATCTGGGTTTTCAAAGCTAGGAACTCCTTAGTGGCTGCACAGAGTCTCATCTGGCACACCAACCTTCTTCCAAAAAATAAGCCCCAAAACAAAACCTCACCTCAGAGTATATATTCTCTTTTCAGGGCTAGAGGGCATGACCCTCCCCTCTGCCTCATTAGAAATTAACAAAAGGTGTCTGAGGTCTATTAATGGGTGGGGAAGCTCTTTAACTCTTCCCCTCACTCACCATTAACCTTACATTCTCCTTACAATAGACAAGACAGTACAAAACCTGGAGTGCTTCAAATTGGAAAGCTCATTTTTACTGAAGTTCCCTTTTTTTATTCAAGGCTATATCAAAATCAGTGCCCAAGGAAATCAACAGAGTCTGTAACTTCCTGATATCTTCATTAGCCTATAAAACATCCATTTAAAGAAGTGTTTTGGTAATTTTTTACTGGATTTTTTTTCTTTTTGTTTATCTCCAGTGAAGAATAACTATATTGATGTAATGATAAGTAAAGTGGTTTTGGAATTCAGAATAGAAATTCCCAAATTGAGATGGATTCTTGTCAACGAAACTTGTACATATTGTATGTCATGTAAAGTTAATGAATTTATTCAAAAGATGTATGTAAATATGTTTCAATGGTCTGCAAACTCACTTAATTTAAACTCACTTGAAAAGATATAGGCTAAATGTGTGAATTTGGTTTGCTGGACTATGCAGTTATGTATTGAGGGCTTGACTTTCCGGGGTTTTTATTTCTACCATTGGGGTGAATAAGGACAGATTAATAAAAAAAGGCCATGTATTATAATTACAATAGACTTTGTAAAAATGACTGTTTTTCGAAATCATGCTTAGCAATGAAATTGATAGATAAGCTTTTGAGTGATGAAGAATTAGAGAATACATGTCAAAATCTGTAAAGACAATGCCAGATCATGTAAAAGAAGTGGTTGTTGCAAAGAGAGGTTATAGTGATTCAAAAACTTTTTTTAAGATACAAAAAATTATAATATCAAAAAGTTGAAAATTGATATATTTATTCTCTTATGTCATAGTTAATGTTCACTCTAGTGCAGACAAGGAGATGGAGGCCCAGAGTTGTTTTATGAGTTGTTCAAGTAAACACATGCTAGTGATAGAGATAAACCTGGAACCAAGATCTCCTAACTTCCAGTGGGTTTTCTATGATAATATACTATAGTGGAAGGCCAACTGTGAAACATACAATAGAAGGAAGGAGATTTGGTGAGAGGTCTCTAGTGACTCCTTTGACAAAAGTGTTACAGAAATCTCATTTGGAAAGATTTGATTTTATTGCATTAATTGCAAAGTTCTCCAATGAAAATCTATAATTTGCCAAACAGATAAAAGTGAAATTTCAGAGACACATCAATAGGAGAGCTTTCTCATTTAAATATAGTATTCCCAAAATTATACCTTCTCTGTGTCTGTTACTTAAGTCCCAGAACAGTTACTCTGTTCCCCAGAGTCCAGAAAGGTTACAAGATCACATAAGGACTGAAGATAGTGATGAAAAGATTCTTATAGTCTGGTTTATCTGTTTGCTAATAATTAATTTATTTGTTTTCAGTTTTCTACAATCACTTCCATATATCTTAGATTTTCTCCCCCTCTCACATCCCTCTCTCCCCAAGATGGCATGCAATCTTATATGGGTTCTACACATACATTCTTATTAAACACGTTTTCACATTAGTCATATTACAGTTTGGTTTTTTATGGAGTCCAAAGTTCCTTCAGATTTTGACATTCTTTAATTCTGTGACCAAAAAGTGTTGTACCAATAAAAAAAAGGTCTCGACAATGCCATATAAGTTTGTGCAAATTAATTCAGTTCTACCCCAGACATTTGTTACATGCTTAATTGTGCAGATTATGCTTCTCAGTGCTGGGGGAGATACCCTAAATCAGGGGTGGGAAGCCTGGGTCTTGAGGCCACATGTGGCCCTCTAGGTCTTCACTGAAGTTTGGATTCAGTCAAAAGGCTGCACTTGAGGACCTAGAGAGCCACATGTGGCCTGAAGGTTGCAGGTTTCCCACCCCTGCTCTAAATCTATCCCCTCTCTTTCACAAGGGGGATTATTGGTTTCATCATCATTTCTCTGGGTGGTCACTGCATTAATTATAGTTCTTACAGCTTTAAAAAGTTTATAGAGCGTTTAGTTATTGTATATTCTTCTTGTTCTGCTAGTTTCATTCTTGTTAAGCTTGTAAAAGTCTTCAAAATTATTCTTTTTATAATATTGGTATTATAGCATAAATTATTTTTGATTCTGCTTACTTCACTCTGCATCAGTTCATATGTCTTTGCATGTCTCTTTGAAATCATTTTTTTCCTTATTTCTTATAGAAGCATAAAATGGTATACATTCACATACCATGACTTATTCAGCCATTCCTCAACTGATTCCTTTAATTTCCAGTTTGTTTGTTTTTTTGCCACCCCAAGGAAAATCACTACAAACGTTTCTGTGTAGGACTTTTTCCTCTTTGATCTCTTTTGGGTAGTGGACTAGCAGGGGTATAACTCAGTCAAAGGGCATGTACTCTTCCTACAAAAAGTAGTAACTTTTTATATATATAATTCCAAATTATTTTCTATAGTGGTTTTGTTAATTCATTTGGTATCGGTTAAAAATAGAGGGATTGATTGGTTTAATAGATTAGGGATACAACATACAAAAGCACATGTTTCTAATAACCTACTATTGCACCAATGCAAAGATCTCAGCTGCTTGGATAAAGACTTTTTGAAACAAGCTGTTGAGAAAGATGGGATGGTACTATGGAAGAAATTAGATTTAGACCAATACTTCACATCTTATGCAAAGTTAAGTCCAAATGGATAAATTATCTATATATAAAAGGTAACATCATAAACAAATTAGAGAAACATGGGAAAATTTAAACTATCAGATTTATGCATAGAAAAAATATTTATGGTGAAACAAGGGATCGAAAGGATTGCAAAGAACTAAAATGGACAATTTTAACTACATAAAATTAAAAATATTTTCCATAAATAAATACAACATAGCTAAGTAAGATTAAAAAGTAAATAATTAACTGGGAAGTAAGAAAAAAAAAGCTTTGCATCAAGTTTTTTCTAATAAAGGCATCATTTCCACAATATATAAAGAATAGATTCAAATTATAAGAATAAGGTTCATTTCCAGTGGATAAACGATATGAAAAGACAGGTCTGAAAGGTAGAAACTCAAGCTATTCATAACCATATTTAAAAAATGTTCAAATCAGTATAAATTAGAGAAATGTAAATTAAAGCAAGGCTGATAATTCACCTCACATCAATTAGACTGGTAAAGATGAAAAAAGAAAAATAAAATGAGAAATATAGGTAACTCATTGAGAGATCTATATACCAATGAAATCATGTCTGGTTTAAAAATATTTCAAGCACCTAGTATAGAACCTTGTACATAGTAAATAATAAATATTTGGGGAATTCTTTCAGGATAATGCCTATACATATAGCAAAACTATTTCTAAACAAAGTTTTTGTTTTTGTCCATTTCTTCTTTCTTTCTTTATTTTTTTGCTGTTCCTTACATACACAATCTCCTTTACCGTGGATGTTCTCTCATGCCTGTGTCAAGTATGAATGACAAACTCCTAGAGCCTTCCTCCCTACAAATACCTTCTGTTTATTTTGTGTGTATCTCTCTGTTTCTCTCTCTGTTTCTTTCTTTGTCTCTATCTCTGTCTCTGTCTCTGTCTCTCTCTCTCTCTCTCTCTGTCTCTCTCTCTTTTTCTCCATATGTTGTCTCTTCTGTTAGAATGGAAATGTCTCACTTTTGATTTGTATCCTGAGTACCTGTCATATAGTTGGTACTTAAATATTTGATGATTAATTCCAAACAAATTTCTATTTGAAAAGTATTCCCTAAATAATGTGCTTTCCTTATAGTAACTCTATGAAGTGGTTAGTATAAAGAGTAACTGTCTCATTTTACAGTTGAGAGAACCAAGATTCAGTGGGAGGAAGTGATTTTTACCCAGGATCACACAGTTGCCAAGTATTAGTGTCTAAATTTGAACCCCTGGACTGACTTTGTATCCAGTGCTTTGTCCACATGCTGTCACTCAGTAGGGGGTTCTGATTGTCTGGATAAGTCATTTTACAATTCCTTAAGAAAGAAATAGTATTTACACCCTTCTTCATGCAATCCCCACTATAACAAGTTTACTATACAAATCATGATTTCTTTGACCCTCTCAGTCCATCTTAAGAGAGACCAAGGAGACTTTCCCCTGTCCATGGTTCTAATGCTGCTTATTGCCTGATGCCTGTGGAGACAGAACTCAGTGTTAGCCTGGATTGGGAATGTCAATGACCTGGATTTGGAATAGGTCTTGACCTAAGTTAGCAAAAACACTTGCAGCTATGTGACTTCAAGGAATTTAGCAAGAAATAGTGTTTTAACCTTTAGCTCTTTGTTTCACTGTCACTCTGCTAATTCCCCAGATGACTTTCTTTGGGGGTTAATGTCAAACTGAGTTTTCAGCCCTATCAGATGGATCTGAAACCTGAAAGTTGACATTGAAATATATCATGGGAGCCATTGCCTGAAAACTGTGTAGCTTTCATCCTTAAAATGTACATCACATAAAAAAAGATAATTTCATTGCCAAGGTGTGGCTTTTATTCATGAATCAGTATTATTATGAGAAATGCCCTTGATTTTTGCCCCATCATATGATGTAATGTGATCTAGTGGAAAGGGCACCGAGGTTCAAGTCAGTTTCAGTACTTTCTAGTTACTACATAACTTCAACAATTGCTTAACCTCTCTGTGCCTCAACTTCCTTGTCTGTAAGACCAGGATGATAAAAATTATATTCTCCATATCAAAAGGTTTATGTGAGGAAAACACTTTACAAATTGCACATTGCTATAGAAATGGGAGTTATTATTATTCACTGCTGCTAACTTTCTACTTGTACTTATATTATTACTACTGCTACTTCTGCTATCATCATGCTAATAATAACTAACACTTATAAAGCTCTTTAGTGGAGCTAGGTGGCAGAGTGAATAGTACTAGATCTGGAGTCAAGAAGACTTATATTCATGAGTTCAAATCTGACCTCAGACACTGCCTAGCTTGTGATTCTGGACAAGTCACTTAACCCTGTTTGCCTCAGTTTCCTCATTGATAAAATCAGGCAAGAAGCTAATGGCAAACTGCTCTAGTATCTCTGTCAAGGAAAGCCCAAATGGGGTTATAAAGAATTGGACATGACTGAACAACAGCTACAACTCTTTAATATTTTCAGTGAGATACACAAACATACAATCTTATTTATTGCCCATAAAGACCCTGCATATTAGAGACTATAATTTCCCCCTTTATACAGATAAAGAAACTGAGGCTGAGAGGCTTGGTGACTTTTCCATGGTCATAAGGCTTGTAAGTATTTGAGGCAGTGTTCTACCCACTATGACATTTAGATGTCTTGAACACCCAGTTGGAACATGAGTGTTAGTTTAAAGGAGATGCTTTCTATCGTGGTTTGATACTTTTAGGGACTTCTCAGTAGTAATGAAGAGGTAATGTAGTTCACTTATTTTAAATACAGTCTTGAGAAATGGGTTTCAAAATGGGATAGAAATTATGGTTTAGGGGAAATTCACCTGAATATGTGTAAATCACATTTTGACAAAGTATCTGTGTGTTCATATTCTTTCACTAAGTCTTTGAATAGATTGTCCCTCATTCCTGGAATGCACCTTTCTCTTCTCCACTTCTCAAAATTCCTTCCTTCCTTCAAACCTCAGCTGTCACTTCTTACCTGAGGTCTTTCCTGACCCTCTAGCTCCCAGTGCTTAATTTGTACTTAATGCCTGTATGACTTGTGTTTATGAGTACATGTATATGTAGTTTATAGAATAAAATGTGATCTCCTTAAGTACATGGGTTGTTTTATTTTGCCATTGTATCCTTAATACTAAGGAGAGCTCCTGGCATATAGTGAGTGATTAATGAATTCTTGTTAATTGATTGATTATTCATTGTAAATAGGAAGAGAAAGCTAATGGACATAAATATTCTCTCCCTCAGTCATATTTCTTCATCTTTTTGATGATAGGAAAATTCTCAGAGTCAAAACTGAGAACAAGATGTCAATGTCATGAAATCAGATTTACAAGGTCATGCAAAAGTCAATTGACAATATTCAATATATTTCTGATTTATATACTTGTGATCAACTCCTGCCATTTCCCATAATCCAATATTCAGTGAGGACACAAATAATCATAACAAATTGACTAGAATCACTCCTGCTGCTTCAAAACACCCTCAGTGTTCCATATAACCACTGTACCACTGTTCCAAGCAGTTCCTGTTAGGGAATTTAACTTAGGGAAGCTACTTCATCAATACCCACTTAGAACAGAAATATTGAATAATGCACAACATTGGAAATGAACACATCTTTTTGTGTTATGTACATTTTAAGTTTAGGGAGATGCTTAGCTTGGCTTAGGTGGGCAGGCTGTGCTACATGAAGCTGTGCAACAAAGAGTCAAAACAGGTAACATACCATCATTCCTACTTTTCCTCTTATTTTGAATAGCCTCTGCCTCTCCAAATCCTACCCATTCTACAAGGCCAAACTCAGTAAGAAACTTTTTTCCCTGAACTTTTTTCTAGGACACACCAATACTCTTTGATATGACTTTTCTCTAGATTTCTTCATCATCTATAATCTATACCTCATATATGGTGGCACTGGAAGCATAGGGGACCCAAACCTGTAGTTTCATTAGTAGAGTTTACTCCAAATGTGGGAAGTTGCTATTTCTCTATAAAATTAAATTCTTAGAGAATTGCCGTGGGGGCATTGAGAAATTGTGACTTATCTATTGTCCCACAGACAGTGTGTGACAGAAGCAGAATTATAATCCAGGCCTTTCTGAGTCTAAGACCAGCTCTTCACTCATTATGCCATACCTCTTCACACCACAGAATGTAGTACTTTAAATACGCAAATGTGCTGCTTAAAACTGTGTGATATTAGGCAAGCCATAATTTCTCCAAATCTTCCTTTATAAAATGAAGATAAGAATGTTTGCCTTCCCTATTTCACAGATGTGTTGTAAGGCTCAAATGAGATGGCATATGTAAAGTGCTTTGTAAACTGTGAGGCATGATATAAAATCAGTTATTATATGAAAGAAATGTAAGGCATTATAACAGTTATTTCATGTGGGCTTGCCCTGACTTCTGACTGTGCATTTTGAGTCATATTTCCCAGTGGGATTGACAGATCTACACAGATTCATCCTGACCTAGCTGATTTCCTTATGGCCAGTGACACACATTTGCTAGATGACTGGTTGGGTTAAGAGGGCAGCTAGCCATAGAGCAGGGTTTTTTTTTTTTTTAATTAAATTATTTTTGGGGGGACAAAGCTAACTGACATTTATGGGGATTTGACTCAGGACCCTGGGTTAATGAGAGTCATCTTTATTCATTTGAGTTAACTGACCCATTTATTTATTGGCTGGTCCAGGACAGATTCTATGTGTTTCTAGCTTATTTCCTGAGCAATGTCTTTTAGAGCTTCACGTCGTTGTGAGAGGCCAATAAATATTACTGCAATTCTAAGCAACCTGTGATCTCTATTACCCTAATATTTCCTTGGAGCTCAAACCTTTTAGAATCAGAGTCCTCAACCTCTAAGCTGAGTACAAGTGCCCTTTGCTTTATGTAATTATTTTGATTCTGGTAAATGTGTAAATTGAATTTTTGTAAAGACAAATACTTTTATTTTAAATGTAAGAGGGAAGATTATTGAACTGTATGATTTTTTTAGTGAGTGATCAATAAATATTTGTTGAACAAATAATTTCTCCCTATGTGTCTGATTTTTGTGCTTAAAATTTCAAATTGGTGATTCAAATACTGGATACGGCATACAGACATCATTTCTACTGAAAAGTTAAGAAATCATACCAAGGGAGTTCAAATTAATCAGAAATAGCATTATAATGTAAGCATTCTGATCTCAATCCAATGTCTATGTGTAGGCAGTTACCTATTTAAAATCTGTTCTCTAAAAGAAGACTCAACGGAACTATTTGTAAACTGCTGACACTATCTATATGATTATGAACAGATCATTTAATCTGGGCCTTAGTTTCTTCATCTGTAAAATAAGTGAGCCTGGCTAAATAGATTCTGAGATCTCTTCCAGCAATAGATCTATGATCCTCTCAACTTTGTCTTTTTTTTCCCTTTTACCTTATTTCAACGAATGCAACAAATCATAAGCTGTCACTTATCGTACCGAAGGTCTTATAGCTAAATTATGCTGAAAAATTTCCAAAGGAAGTCATGTTTAAAGAGTGATTTAGAAGAGAAGATCACATCTGGGTCAGGTAAAATTCATAAAATGTGCAATAAGAACGTTTCTCTTGTAATTTCCATAATGTCACTTTGAATCTAGTTTGCTCTCATCTTCCCTGTCAGTCCTGCTGCCTTGCTCCTGCAAATCATTGGCAATTAGTATCGATGTAGTTGTTCAGATAACGCTTACCCTTTCTTGGTCATTATTCTTTGGCCAAGACAATAAACATTATAAGCAAATGGGCAAATGGGCTAGAAAATTTGAATTTAATGATAAAAATAAGTAAATTTAAGAAAATGTAAATGTGACACTGCATGAGTGGTCTGCTCACCCCACGGAAGGGCAGCTGCAGACTTAGTTCGATATTTATCTTCATTTGCTGATAACTGGGACAGGCTGAAAACCACCAAGGAGAAGCTGTCGATATAAATTAAGCACGCCATCCCCCTCACTACCCTCAAATGTAAATACCAGTTAAGAGTAAATCAAGCTAGGTTTAATCAGCATGGGTATCAGCACACATGGTTGTGAACAATTATCACAGCATCCATAGGGGAAAAGGTGAGCTTATGGTTATGGCTGCTCTCTTCCAGTGGGTGATGGCTTGAGGGCAGGTTGCATGTGAATAACATCCTGCAGAAAATATTTCCATTTATTTGTGTGAGCATATTTTTCCAGATGCAAATGATTCCTAGAGGCAATAAAGTCAAGGTAGGAATTCCTCCGCTCCCATTTATCTGCTGCATATTGTCATAGACTCAAAGGCACTGTCAACATTAACAACCTGTCGACTCAATTTAAGCAACCTGGAAGTACGATAAAGGGTGACAGATTAATACTCTTCCTACTTAAATGGGATAGCCAGAGTACCTAGGTTTGCTTAGTAGCAAATTTTACTCAGTCATTCCCAATGTTGCTCTGCTAGCACGTTTTCTTTTCCCCAACCTCCTAGATCTTTTGCATGCTATTAATAAAGTGATTAGCTAAATGAAGAAATGGGCTCCACTGAATGTAGTACTTGCCATTTCTTCTCAGAGCTATAATCAGCAATTTTTGTGCCTAGGGAAGCATAAATTGTGCCTGGGGCAAATGGAAGGAATCTTATCCTTCAACAAGGACATCTGCCAAGGGATACCTTGGGACATCTTGAAGCCAGTGCTGGAGTTATGAGGACATGGTGGGAACAGAGTGGGCCAAAGCCAAGGAGGACATTGCTGGTGCATGGCTGGTGGGGAGGGGAGGAATGAACCAGCTGGTCGCTTTCAATTTTAACATTCTAAATCTTAAACAAGCTATCATTCTACTCTCTCATATTTCTTCTTCACATCTAGTTAGCATGAAGAAAGATCCAGGTTTAAATTTTGACAAGACAATTTAAGTTGAAGAATCATTGATGTTCTTCGCTGGAGAAGATGTTTCCTCATGAGAGTTCTCTATAGCACTGAAATCACAGATCCTGATCAAGTAGGTGCTAAGCTCTATTGTTTCTTCTATTGGAAGGACTGTATATGAGTTTTTAGCATCTTTTCATTTTGGCATCCATGGACAGAAGTCTGATCAACCCCTCTTTCCCCCCCAGTTTTGGCTCTGATTTATCCAAAAATGATAATTTGAACTGCTATCTACACAAAGTAGTTTAATGGCTTTGATTAACGTAACTGGCTTTTAGTTGGAAAAGCAATCCATTTAGTCAAGCATGAGGTTGATAAACATTTTACTTCTCATAGGATATAATCACTCACCTGTTTTAATTTCCTGCCTGAGGCTCATGTAACCTATTGGTCCCTCATAGCTTGAGAAGGATGAGATAGTATACAGTTTTTGTGAGAATTCTGATGTTACTCATCATGAGTTCACATCCCATGGAAGACCTTGGATAAAACTGAAAGTGTAATATATACCTTGCAAAGAAATGTGTACTGCATTTGGGTATCACTTAAGGAAACAACCTACAAATAGATCTTTATTAGGTTTCATTTTATTTTGTATTTGATTGAAAGTAGAACATTTATTTCCAGTTTCTTGCATTTTTCTGACAACTTTGAGGATTATGGGAAACATCTACCATAGAATAATGTAATTTGGAAATGCCTATATAGATAATTTTAGAGATAAAAAAAATAAGCAGTAGAGAAGCTAAGTGCCTTACCAATGATCACATGGTTAAGTGGCAGAGCTGGGCTTTCAATCTAGTTCTCTAATTCCTAATTCAGACCCCTTTCCACCAAACTGTGTTGTCTGCTCTTATAAAACAGAAGACAGAGATAGAAAGGAGCCTTGGAAGGTGGGGTGGTTATAGATTCCCACTGAAAAAGGAGCTGGGAATCAGGAACCCTTGTTTCTATAACTCCTGGAAATTCAGTCAAAGATTGAGAGAGATTGATTCTATTGGTTAAAATTATTTTTCTTTAGAAGATGAGTCAAGTGAAACAGTTGTTAAGCACACACTAGGCATATGCTAACCTGGGTATATAGAGAAAGGAAAAAAGCAAACAAATAAACAGACAAAAACCCAGTCCCTGATAGCAAGGTCTCAGTCCAATGGAGGAGAAACATGGAAACAGCTATGTCAATATATCATCTTAATTTTCATGCACATGTGATAATTAGGATTGACATGACTTTATTTCTCTCAATTTGTCTACAGTGAGGCAGGGTGGTACAGTGAGTAGGCTTATGAACTTGGTATCAGGAAAATCTGCATCCAAATCTTAGCTCTGAGATAGACTAGTTGTGTAACCATATTCAAATCTCTTAACATTTCTGAACCTCAGTTTCTTCATCTGTAAAATGGAAAGAAAAACTCTAGTGTATGCTTCATAGGGTTACTGTGTAGGTTAAGTGAAATAATCCTTGTAAAATTGTTTCCAAAATTAAAGGGACTATATAAATGTCAGTAATTATTATAATTATAGTTTTAGTTAGCAAATTACTTGTTTGCAAGACTATTAATTTAGAGCTGGATGGGATCTTATGTAGTCATCTAGTGTGACTACTTCATTTTAAATACTAAAAAGTAGAATCTCAGAAAGGTTAGATGAAGTACTTAAGGTCATAATGGTACTTAATTTAAGTATTATTCAATATAGATAAACCTAAACTTAATATAACTTGGGCTCTTTTAATTTTAATTTTCAGCAATTCTAATTTAAGGACACAATGAAAGTAAATACTCAATTTCTATACACAATTCTACATTTAAAGGAATTTTCAGGCTGGGATATAATACTGAGTAGATCATAGCATGTATTAATGAAGTACAACATTGATAGCGTGGTTTTTACTAATCTGCAGGATCTAGGCAGAAGGCAAGGAGCTTTGGTTAGTGGAATTATGTGGAAAATTCTTATGCTCTTAAGGGGAATGGTTGTAGGGAAAGTTTGGTGTGTGTGTGTGTGTGTGTATTTCTGTTGTAGCATACTAGGGAGAAAGGGAGGTGTGAGTGATGGACAGAAAACAAAGGGAGAGTTCAGAAAAGGAAAACTAAACTACATACTGGAAACTAGAAATGCAGTCATAGTTAAATCTGCTATTGTACTAAAATCCCTCTCCTCACTCCCCAGCCCCTACGTTACAAGGTTAGTTTCTTTCATAAATTCCCACCAGAAGTTTGTGACTCAAGTTTGCTCTAGGATTCTTTCTGTAAATCTTTATCTCACAGAAATAGCTGTTATCCAATCTTGGAAGAGCTGTCATGTGGAAGGATTAGACTTATTTTGTACAGCTCCAGAGGGGGGAATTAGGATGGGAGAGTAGTGGTCCCCGGGAGGCAAATTCTTGCTCAATATAACCAATAACAATCTCAGAATTAAAGCTGTCCAAAAGCAAAACAGGTTGTCTTGTTAGATACTGAATTCACCATTATACAATGTCAAAGCTTGAGGGGACATTAGAGGTCGTTTCATAGATGGGGAAACTGAAACTCACAGGGATGGAGTGATATGCTCAAGGTCATATAACTCAATAGCATCAAAGTTGTGACTTGAACTGAAGGCTATTGACTCCCAGGTCAGTGACCTTTACATGATATTACTACATGTACACTGGACATGGTCAAGGAGAAATGAAGTATCTGCTTTTTAGGTATGCTGTAGAAACTTTATGTACTGAGGGGCTGTATACTAACCCCAGTGCTTGAAAATGTCTTCTCTTTAAGGTGGGGTGTGGCCAGGACAAGAAAGAGCAGAACGAAAGGGAATAAATAACACTAAAATTAGAAGGAACTTAGATAAATGGGGGAAAAATTCTTTGTAGCAAAATTTTTAGATGAGCCTTATTTGAAAGACATATACAAAGAAGAAAAGCTATTCAAATTTATGGGAATAAGAGTCATTCCCCAATTGTTAAATGGTTAAAGAATATGAACATGAAGTTCTCAATGGAAGAAATACAAGCTCTCTATATTGGAAAAAAATGCTCCACATCACTCATAATTAGAGAAATTAAATTAAAGCACCTCAAGTTCTACCTTATAACCATTAGATTGTTAAAGCTAACCAAATGACAAATTTTGGAGGGGCTGCGGGAAAACAGGCACATTGATGTACTGTCGCTGGAGCTGTGAACCAGTCTAGTCATTTTGGAAAGCATCTTGGAACTATGCCTTCAAAGCTACTCAACCAAATAATCTTTGACTCAGTTTACTACTCCTTGGCTTATATCTCAAAGAAAGAAAAGGAAGAGGAAAATGGTCCATATATGCAAGATACTTACAGCAACTCATCTTTTTGTGTGGTGGCAAAGACCTAGAAACTAAGGGAGTTCCCATCTATAAGGGGTGGGAAATGGTTTAACAAATCATGGAATATGGTTGCAATGGGATATCGTTGGGCCATAAGAACATATGATATAGTAAAGACAAACAACTTTGAAATACTAACAACTCTGATCAATGAAATGACCAGGCATGACAGAGGCTCTGAAGACAAAGCATACTACCTACCTTCTGACAGAAAGGTGATGGACTCAGAGTACAAATTGAGACATGTAATTTTTGGACATTGTTGATTCAGGAATTTGTTTTGCTTGAGTACACATAGTTGTCATAAGAGTTGTGCTCATCCTTTTTACCTCATTAGAGGGGAAGGGCAGAAGGGAGAGAAAAGATTTTTGTTAATTAAGAATTAAAAAAAAGAAAATAGACTGTAGAAGGGTATATAGGATTACCTATTTAGAGCTGAAATTCACCTTAGGGAATCATAGAGTTCAACCCACTTAGTTTTACAGATAAGGAAATTGAAAACTCTAAGAGGTTGAGTTCCTTGCCCAGTGTCACAGGATTAGTATGTGTTTGAGAAAAGATTCAAGCTCAGATCTTCCTGATGTCACATATAGTGTTCTTCCCACCATAAAAATCCAACTGCTTCCTGAAGTTTTAAAAACTGTCCATTCATTATCAAAGCTATTCTCTATTTGGCTAACACTCTCATCTTCTGTCATCTCTTGCATATTCTGATGGTTTCAGGTTTTAGCTCCAATGCGGAGTTTCTGGCTTCATGTGGATGATAGACAGTTCTGCTTCTTCCCCTAAACAGTAATGCTTTTGGTTTTTGATTTATAAGGTGTCTCAGTTGCCATTCCTAGCTGCATTGCCTTATCCCCTTTATGTACCACCATCATTCTTCTCTTCATGATTAGCCTTGGCAGCTGGCATAGGCAATAAGAATTACAGGACTTCTAAGGTACCTTCTAACTCTTGAGGATAACTATACTATCTCCATTTTCATTATTGAACTCAGTGGCAAAAATGGAATTCATTTCCAGAACTATGATTTGAGTTAGCTTTGTTAGAACTCTCTCTCTCTCTCTCTCTCTCTTTCTCTCTATCTCTCTTTCTTGTTCTCTGTCTCTCTCTCTGTCTCTGTCTCTCTCTCTCATAAAATGAGCATCACATGCAAGTAGTTTCAAGAGAGTGGCCTTAAATTGTAGCTTCAGACCTTTACACTGAGTGTCAGAAACTATTATCTTGACAGGGATGGTTGTGGAAATTTAGAATGAGGATGAAAGAGAAAGCTTGTAAAATTATCCTTCTTGAGAGATTTTTTTCTCATTAGGAAAGGTTCTTTATTTTGCCTCACATAGTAGAAGTATGCTTCTTCCTGAAGACAAAGAAATGGAATAGATGCTGTCAGACTGATCCCTCTTCTTCATTTCTCTGCCCTCCCCAATCCATCTTTAACACAACTGTCAAAGGAATATATCTAAAATACAGAACTATGTGACTTCCCTGCTCAAAATACAAACTTCTGTGGTATTTAAAGCCCTTCACAATCTGGCTTTAGTCTACCTTTCTATTTGTTGTTGTTGAGTTATGTTTCAGTTGTGTAAGACTCATCATGACCCCATTCGGGATTTTCTTGGTAAAGATAATGGAGAGGTTTGCCATTTCCTTCTCTAGTTCATTTTACAGATAGGGAATTAAGCATACAGTGTTAAGTGACTTACTCAGGGTCACATAGCTACTAAGAGTCTTAGGTCACATTTGAATTCAAGTCTTCCTGAATCCAGGCCTGGCACTCTCTCTATTGAGTCACTTATCTACCTTTCTAAGACTTTTTTTTTTTTAAATATGTCTTATCATTACATATTAAAACAATTTTTTAACATTTTTCTTTTAAATTTTTATTTCCAAATTTGATCCCTCTTCCGTTTCTCCCCTCTCTCCTCCCTGAGACTGCAAGCAATCAGATATAGGTTGTACATGTGCAATCATGCAAAACATTTCCATATTAATCATTTTATACAAGAAGACCTGAATATAAGAATAAAAGAAGGAAAGTGAAAAATAGCATGCTTCAGTCTGAATTCAGACAATATCAGTTCTTTTTTTTTGAGGTGGACAGTATGCTTTATCCTTAGTCCTTTGGGATTGTCTTGGATCATTGGATGGATGAGAATAGCTAAGTCATTCACAGTTGCTCATCTTAGAGTATTACTGTTACTGCATATACTGTTCTAACTTTGCTCATGTCATGTTGCATCAGTTCATGTAAGTCTTTCCAGGTTTTTCTGAAATCATCCTGCTTGTCATTTTTTATAGTGCAATAATATTCCATAGCAATCATGTGACAAAAGTGTTCAGTCATTCCTCAATTAATGAGCATCCCTTCGATTTCTAACTCAACCATCATAAAAAGAACTGCTATAAATATTTTCATACAAATAAGTCCTTTCCTCTTTTTCTCTGATGTCTTTGGGGTATAGAGCTAGTAGTGGTATTGCTGGATCAAAGAGTATGCACAGTTTTATAGCCCTTTGTGTATTAGTTCCAAATTGCTCTACAGAATGGTTGGGTCAGTTCACAACTTTGCCAACAGCGCATCAGCGTCCCAGTTTTCCCACATCCTCTCCAACATTTGTCATTTTCCTTTCTGTTTGTCATATTAGCCAATTTGACAGATATGAGGTGGTCACAAATCATGCTAAGTCTTACATTCTACATTCCAGCCAAACTGGCCTCCTTTCTGTTCTTTTTCCACTGCTCTTCCTTGGGCCAGCCAGTGATAGGAGGGAATATCCTCCGTTCTCAACTCTGCCTCTTAGAATTAATAGCATCTTTCAAAGTTTAGCTCAAATCTTACCTCTCATATGAGGCCTATCCTGATCCCCCAGCAGCTAATGCCCTCTTAAATTATTTTGCTTTTATTTTGTATATGTTTAGTATTTTTTTATATGTATGTCTTGATCACCTCCCCATTCCTCCATAGCATATAAGTTCCTTGAGGGCAAGGTTCCTCTGTAGGCACCCCCAGAACTTAGCATAGTGCCTGGCAGAGAGCAATCATTTAATAAATGTTGATTGTTGATTGATTGGTGGGAGAAAGAGAGGGGGGGAGAGAGAGAGAGACAGAGAGAGAGGGAGAGAGAGAGAGAGAGAGAGAGAGAGAGAGAGAGAGAGAGAGAGAGAGAGAGAGAGAGAGAGAGAGAGAGAGAGAGAGAAGAGCGCATTAGTTCTATGGGTCATATTAAAAATGTTCAGTCTGACAAAAATGATAAGCAGTGAAATATTTCAGGCTTTGTGAGGCAAGAGCAACCTTGAGGCATTTTGTGTGCTTGGAACAGTAAAATGGTGGCTCACTCCAGAGTGTGATACAAGGCTCTGGGGTCATTCAGACTAGTTAGCGAGATAATAGTTTCTGCCTTGGAATCTGAAATTTTGACATCAAAATGGCAATTGGCCATTTGTGCTATGTTGGATCATTCATCAACATCTGTGCCATTGGTATTTCTGTGTAATATATTCACATGACATAGCATTAACAGTGGCTTAGATGAGAATTTCTTGTCTGCACTTTAGTTAAAACCCTTTGTGGCATTTTCATTGTTAGTGTCGATGTGTAGCAATTGTTGTACTTGTGTTAAAAAAAAAAAATGACACTCCAGTGTCTAAATTCAGTTCCCTCCTGCCTAGCCTTGATCTGCTATGATGTGTCATGAGAGATGTAGTATTTTCTGAGTTCTGGAATGAAATTATTCTTGAAAAAGAAGAAATTGGAACTTTTGACAAGGAATATGCAGCTTGTTATCAAGGGAATGATGATGTAAAGTCCAAAGATTCCTTCAGGTGAAAGATTGTCCATATATATAACTTATGTATAAAGAGAGTTGGAATCCCTGTCTGTTGATCTTTATTTCCTCTGTTTATATTTTCTCTGAAGCTCAGGGTGCTGACTTTTTCCTCTAAACTAAGCAAATGATATATGTACTTGATCAAGGCAGATTGCTGACCTCTCAAAAGTTGATTTCCTTTTAGAAAAGTAGATCAAAGAACCTGTACAGTAGGCCCTCCTGTGTATATTGGGGTCCTTGCTGTTACAGAAGGGGAGAGGAAAGTTTGACTCACAGTGTATAGTTTTGTTTACTCTTATGCATAGGCAGACCTTCTGTCATGTCTTGTCTGGCATTTACAAAATATTTTCCCACAATTTTGGCTCCCAGAACCTTAACAAGCTCAGGAACTCAGGGGCTCCAGTTCATTCCTTCATACAAATGGCCATAATTTTGCAGTACTTCTTAAACTGTAGGTCTGGACCATTTGGCAACAGTAAAATATTTCTGAATGTGCAATGATCAAAAATTATTTAAAAATCAAACGTAATGAATCCAAGATGTTTCCAGCAGCACTTGCTCCTGCTGCATCAAACAATTTCACTACAGCCTTGGTTCTGAACACAAAGAATTCATACTTTGCACTGTACATGCCCTCAGGCCACACAATACTGCTGAAAAGTGGAGTCAAGAGCAGAAAGTTTTAAGGAGCCTAGACTTACAGAGCTATAATTCAATGTGAGTTTGGATAAGTGGATATGTGGCTTAAAGAGTTCAGGATTAATGACAGCAAAAGGAAAAAAATGAACAAAGTTTGGCCATGGACTAAATATCTATTTTAACTCAACTTTTCTGAGTTAGCCTCCATATTAAATGACTTACTATCTTTATACGGGCAATAAATAAATTTGACTTGTTTTGTAAGAACTAGGAGTGGTAGAACTAGGACTGATTTGTGGAAGTTACAAAGACACAATATTTCAACTTCATCTATGGAAAAACTCCCTACAAATAGAATTACCCCAAAATGTAATAGACTGATAGGCTTATGTGGAGGTCTTTAAGCAGAGGTAGCATGATCCTTGTTAGGTATCCTTATTGTAGAAGGAATTCTTGGTTAGGTATGGGTTAAATTATAATGCCTTTGATTCCTCTTCACTTTGAGATTCTTCAAATTAGTGGGAAACATAAGAAAGATTTGATTACGGCATCTAAGAAGTTTAGGGTGCAAATTATGTAAAGATTGAAGTTTTACACTGTAGACTTCTGTAACTATTTCCAATTTTGCTTCCCAGTTCCAATCTGAGCTTTCTCTCATAATTTGCCTTGCCTTTAACCAAGAAAGATCTTTTTAGTATTGTAGTCAAGGTCTGTCCTGACTACTATTCTGTCCTCAGATAAAACTATTCTTCTTCTATTCAAGTGAATCCATTGTCTTCTCTGTACTCCACTTACAAAATTTCCTTGCCATAAACTCTTACCAGTTTTGGCAATCAGCCTTCAGGGTTAGCCTCCCTTGGCTGTTCCCATCTTCACGGCTCTTTCTTTCACTTCTATCACTTATAGGAAACAAAACAAAATCTCATTCTCCTGTCTTTCTTTGCCTGCTGAGACCACAGTTTTATTTTACAATTCCTGGAATCATAGATCTAGAGCGAGAAGTAATCTTAGACGTCATTTAGTTCAGCTTCTTCATTTTATAGATGGAGAAACTGAGGCTCAGAGAGGTTAGGTGACATGGTGCTCATCTTAGGATTTGTAAAGGTCCTTCTTTCCTAAGATTACTAAGATCACTTTTTAGTCAGACATTAGCATAAAAAATTGGCTTTACTTAGAAATCCAACTACTTTATATGTTTCTGATCCTGGATAGATCAGGACTAGGGGATGTTTCATGAAGTTTTATCTAAATAAGCAAAAATTGATTCAGAGGATTTGGAATTAGTCAAGACCCAATCCAACTTCTTCATTTTGCAGACAAGGAAATTGAGACAGAGAGAAGTTTGGGGACTTGTCTACAGTGTATAATTAACAGAACCAAGATTGAAACCCAGGTTCACTTATTTCCTATCTAGCATACTTTTGAGCATAGCTGGATCCTTTCATCTCTTTCTTCTCTCATCTGTATTGCAGCTACAGTCAATACACATTTTAATATTTTATGTTTCTGCTTTTATATACTGCATATGTTTTGCTGTTGTTTTGTATCTACAACTAGAGGGTAAGGCAGGGATATTCTGAATCTCATATTTCTGTATACCCTGCAGTGTCTTGTACAATCATAGCTGGTTCTGAATAAAATGCCTGGTGATTGAAAGTAAAAACCACAGGTAGCCAAGTTAGCCTGAAATGTAGATATTAATCTTATTCTTCAATGTGAGCATTGTAAAGGGAACCCAAACTTTTATGACAGTTTTATATCAGCCCACATGTCTTTTCATATGTTTATGTCTTTTAAAAGTGTTGTGAAAATTGATATTAAACTGACATTCACAAAATATTCCAGGATCCAGAATCACATAATAACATTTACAGTCATGAATTCCAGATTTGGAAGTAGTCCCTGTCACTGATAATGGCATTTGGGGAATTTTAATTAAATTTGATATGATTCCTTTTAATAGATATCAAGTCTTGATGACTTCTTTTCAGCTGTGTTGTAGAGAGAATTCCTTTTTAGCTTTGCACAGTATCAGATGAGATTCAATGACCTGATTGAATTCAATTTAAGTACTGATTAAGTGTTACAAAGAAATATTAAGTATATACAAAGAAGAGGGCAGCTAGTGACTCAGTGGATAGAGCACTGGACCTGGAGTCATAAAGACCTGAGTTCTCTTTTAACTTTGCCTATAATTCTAATCACATGGGAAATATATAAATAAGGTACTAGTAGAGACCTAAGCAAAGAGAGCTGCTTTCTGATTTGAGAGTAGGAAGGGCTTCACATAAAAAGTAGCATTTGATCTAGGTCTTGATGGATAAGATTTCAATAGATGGGAATATGAAGTGGGAAAGGACAGTCTAACACTAGCATGTCATAGGAGGGAGTGGTGACTTGGCCATGCTGTTCTCCTGACCATGATTATATCTTTTAATCTCTTTCAGAACTCCATGTATCTCTTTTGCATCTGACCTCACAACCACAGTCCAATCATTATGGGCCATAGTATCAATGAAAGTCGTCAAAATGTTCTAGCACTAGAAATCCTTGAGAAATGAGTATTCCTCCCAAAAAGCACATTGCCAATATTCATTAGGTAACAAACGTGGAAATGGGAAAGTGAGGACACATGGTAAGCACATAAGAATATCAGGGCTTGGTAAATGATTGAATGTGAAACATGATAAAAAAGAAGTCAAAAGTGAAACAGATTTTAAAAAAGGAGTATTAGAACGATCATGGTATAATTAGCACAAACAGGAAAGTCAGAAGAGGAGCAAATTTTCTTAGTAGTTTTATTTATTTATTTTTAGATTTCAACATTCATTTCCACAAAATTTTGAGTTCCAATTTTTCTCCCCATCTCTTCCCTCCCCTCATCCCATAACACCTTGCATTCTGATTACCTCTTCCCTCAATGAGCCCTCCCTTCTATCACACCCCACCCTTCCCTTATCCCCATCGTCTCTCTTTTCTTGTAGGTTTCTATACCTCATTACCTGTATTTCTTATTTCCCAGTTATATGCAATAACAATTCTCAACATTAGTTTCTAATACTTTGAATTCCAATTTTACTCCCTTCCTCCCTCCCCACCCATCCCCACTGAGAAGACAAGGAATTCAGTGTAGGATATATATGTGTCATTTTGCAAAAGACTTCCATAATAGTATTTACAGTAAACTGTATTTCCCTCCATCCTACCCTGTCCCTCATTTATTCTATTTTCTCATTTGACCTTGTCCCTTCCCAAAAATGTTTACTTCTAATTACTCCTTTTTCTCATTTGCCCTCCCTTCTACCATCCCCTTCACCCCACTTGTCCCCTTCTCCTCTACTTTCCTGTAGTGTAAGCTAGATTTTCATACCAAATTGAGTGAGCATGTTATTCCCTCCTTAAGCCATATATGAAGAGAGTAAGCTTCACTTTTCCCCTCTTACTTCCTCCCTTTTCTCCTCCATTGAAAAAGGTTTTTCTTATCTCTTTTATCAGTGATAATTTGCCCATTCCATTTCTCTCTTTATCCTCCCAATATATGTGTGTCTGTGTGTATAATCCCTCCACCTACCTAAATACTGAGAAAAATCTCAAGAGTTACAAATCTTATCTTTGCATGTAAGAATGTAAAGAGTTCAACTTTAGAAAGTCCTTTATGATTTCTCTTTCCCATTTACCTTTTCATGCTTCTCTTGATTCTTGTGTTTGAAAGTAAAATTTTCTATTCAGCTCTGGTCTTTTCATCAAGAATGCTTGAAAGTCCTCTATATCATTAAATGACCATTTTTTCCTCTGAAGTATTATACTCAGTTTCACTGGGTAGGGGATTCTTCATTTTAATCCCAGTTCCTTTGACTTCTGGAATATCCTGTTCCAAGTCCTTCAACCCCTTAATATAGAAGCTTCCAGATCCTGTGTTATCCTGACTGTATTTCCACAATACTCAAATTGTTTCTTTCTAGCTGCTTGCAATATTTTCTTCTTGACCTGGGAACTCTGAAATTTGGCCACAATATTCCTAAGGAGTTTCTCTTTTCAGGTGTCTTTCTGGAGGTGATCAGTGGATTCTTTCAATATTTATTTTGTCCTCTGGTTCTAGAATATCAGGGTAGTTTTCCTTGATAATTTCATGAAAGATGATGTCTAGGCTCTTTTTTTGATCATGGCTTTCAGGTAGTCCCACTACTACTGCTGCCATTTGGGGCCAGGACTAGGGGTAACCCTGGTCCCTTCTCGCCCAGTTGGGAAAACCCTCTTACTGACCTTTGAAGCTTTCTTCGGAGCTTGTGGGTTGAGGAATCTGAGACCCTCCACTGCTGCTGGGAATTCTGCCCTGGAGGCTTGTTCTGGTCCTGTTTCTTCTGGTGCTGCACAGCCAGTGCTGGGCTCCAGTCTGCTCAGCGTCCTGTGGGATAGATCTTTCCTGTCGGCCTTCCAGGTTACCTTTGGCTGGAGATCTCTTTCACTCTGTTGTTCTGTGGCTTCTGCTGCTCTAGAATTTGTTGAGGGTCGTTTTTTGCAGGTATTTTATGGGCTGTGGCAGAGCCATCTTGGCTCTGCCCCCAAGGAGAAAGTTTTAAGGAGAAAATACATTCTATATTCATATCAAGGCATCTTAACTTCTGGCACTGACTTTTAATGAAAGGAATAGTTCAGAAAGTATTTTTATTATAAAGCTGTAACTGATCCTGGGTATTACAACTGAGGATCAGGGAGCAAGAAGACTTGGTCAGGAAATCACTAATCAATTGATTCCCCACCCCCCCTTTTCCCCTCCCATGATGAAATAACAGAAAGGAAGATAACAGAGATTACAAAATATTGATTACTTGAAGTGAAAAGAAGTGTTTTCACTTTGTTATTCTTTTACAAGATGTAAAGTTTTCTTTGATAGAATATAAACAGTTGGCTCTTAGCTAATTATTAGCTAGCTAAAGACTGGTCACCACCCCTAGGAAGACAGTCATTTGAAGAACCTTTAAGAAGAATGATTCTTGGTCAGGTATGGATTCAAGACAGAATTAACTCTGATAGTCAGGAGTCAAGCTGTAGAGAGAAGCTGGCTCAGGGAACCCAGCTGAGCAAATACTGAGCAGAGATGCTATGCCCAGAAGGCAATGGCATGATGATAAAATAAGAAAAGAAAAGGCATCAGGGTCCCATAATATCAGGGGTGTGATTTGCCTTTGTCACATATGTTCCAGTGTACTCTATGTATGTATTGACTCATCCCAAAAAGTCTATATATATTTGTGGGTATGTTCCAGGTTTATAGGGAGATTTATAGTGGTTTATAGTGGTTTTTCTTACTATTTCATGTAATTAAATATCTTTTCTTTGAACTAATGGAGTCTATTGGCTCTATTCACATGTTCATGAAACAATTATGTACAAACAAGATATAAGAATAAATTAGACACAGTGGAGGGATTAAGACATTAAGAGGGATCAGGAGTGGTTTCCATAGATAGTGAGGATTTAGTGAAGGAAGCCAAGAAAAAGGTAAAGATGAGGATGGCCAGTGAAAGTCCCCAAGTTTGGGAGATGGATTGTCTTGCATAAAGAGAAGCAAGGAGACTGGTGTCACTGGATAAGAGTACTTTGGGAGGAATGAAGGTATGCAAACACTAGAATGGAAGAAGGGGAGCAGATTATGAGGTGCTTTGAATGTCAAACAGAAGAATTTATATTTAATCCTGGAGGTGATAGGGAACTACTGGAATTTATTTAATAGAGGGATGACATCTTCAGGCATGGTTTATGAAACTCAGTTCATGCAAATCTTCCCAGGTTCCTCTAAATTTGTCCTTCTCCACGTTACAGTATAAAAATATTCCATTACATGCGTGTACCATGATTTGGTGATAGGCAACCAAGTTGTTTTTACTTCTTTGCTACAATAAAAAGTGCTGCTGTCAATATTTTTATACATGTGTTTCCTTTCCTTTTGTTTTTGTTCTTCTTCAGAGATTTTCCCAGTAGCCATATCGCTAGATCAGAGAGCATGCATGATTTTGTTACTAAATAACAATAATCTTCCAAACATGGCTATGAGTTACAGAGCGTTGTAGCCCAGAAAGAATTGAAATTGAAAATCAACCAAAGGGCCATAGAGATGTTGATAATGGGCAAAAGCATTTTGCCACATAGGAAAAACAATGTAAAGGATTATGTCAAAGAAATATATTATTGAAAAACAAAATGGACTACTCTTGTAATGAAAGAAAGGGAAAATTAGTGAACAGTTACTATGCTCTTTGATGTGGTCCAATGGAAAAAGCACTGAATTTAAAGATAGATGTTTTTCAGTCATGTTCTACTTTTCATGACTCATTTGTCGTTTTCTTGCCAAAGATACTGGAGTCGTTTTCTATTTCCTTCTCCAGCTCATTTTACAGAGGAGGAAACTGTTAAACAGTTAAATGACTTACCCAGGGTCACATAGCTAGTAGGAAATATCTGAGGCCAGATTTGAACTCAGGAAGATGAGTCTTTCTGTCTCCAGGCCCAGCACTCCATTCAATGTACCATCTAGCTGCCCAGTCAGAATCTGAGCTCAAATCCCAGATCTGCCAGATGGAACATTGGGTTTGGAGACAGGAAGACTTGAGTTCAAATCTGACCTCTGACACTTGCTAGCTTTGTTTTCCTGGATAAGTCATTCTATTTCTATTTGTCTCAGTTTCCGCATCTGTAAAAATGGGGATAATAAAATTGCAATATTTGTAAAGTACATCGCCAACCTTAAAGCACTATATAATTACTAGCTGTTGTTCATAGTACTGGTGTTGCCATTTATATGGTCTTGGGCAAATCACTGAGCCTTTCTGGACCTCAACTTCCTAATTTGTAAAATTATGACTTTAGACTAGATAACTTTTATGGCTCCTTCCAGATCTTAAACTATGACCCTATGATTCTATGTTAAAAGAACATGAAGAATGCTGCCTGCCAAATGAGTAAATTTCCTATGATGCATTTCTGGGAGATAAGAGTCACAAATGACAGGAAGATAAATTAAGGAAGTTAGACTTAATGGCTCCTCAATGTCCTTCCAGGTCTGTGTCTATGATCCAGTGACCTATGATCAAATGAGCTTCTTGGAAGAGAAGCACATTAGGGAGGAAATAAGGTGTAGAGGAACCAACATTTGCTCTGAAGTCGAAGATCTGGGTTCTAATTTTGCCTTTAACACTTTCTAAATCCTGTGCGAACTGGAGTAAATCACTTAACTTTTCTTGGCTAGAATTTCCTCAATTGTAAAAAAAGAAGGGATTGGACTTTTTTGTCTTAGAAATTCCTTCTAGATTTAGATCTGTGATGCTGAATTTACAAAAATCAAAGGTGGTGTTATTATTAGTAGTAGTATTAGTAATATTAAAATAAAACCCAAAGCTGAAGCAATATTAGGGAAATGTTAAGCTTGGTCTTATTTCTAGGAATACTATTACCAGTCTTCTGTGAAGAAGTTGTGCCGTGACCCTAAATCTTTCTTGAATTCTCAGTGAGTTGCTTGGGGAAGCTGATTGATAAGATGTAGGAGAATTGAACTTTCCGGCTGAGCACCAGAGCTCTATCAAATGTGGGAGGGGACCTGTCCCCCAAATAGAGCTGTCACCAGCACAGTCCCTCTAGTAAATCTTCACAACTGCAGATTTATAGCTCAGTCCATGGGGCACAGGCTGCTCGGCATGTAATGATTGAATATGGAAGGAAAGTAATTGGCACTGCTGTCTGTAGTTGGCAGAAGATTTGAGCTTTGGCAAGCGGCTGCTCCGCCCTTCACAGGTCAGCTTGGAGGAGCCTCATGGGTTTGATTATGCTTGTCAAGTCCCTGACAAACAGAAACACCAGGCATAAGAGATCCTGCAGTGATGCATGCTGGCCATTTCAGAGATTGAGACCAGCCAGGGAGTAGGAGCTGTTTTTGGTTTGTTTGTTTGGTTTTGTTTTTTTTTTTTTGCACGTCAATTTGTAGTGTTTGGTGTGGTATCCAGGGGATGCTAGGAGTGAGATAAGGGCTGAGAGACCTTTTTCTAATTTCTTATGTTACTCAGGTTGTACCTTTATGCATACTCACATGCAGAAAAGTCACATCTTTTACAGGATTATACATTTGAAAATGAAAGGTAATTTAAAGAAAGGGGTGTACTGAACCAAGAGTTGATGGTTAAATTTTCAGTGTGAGTTTTCACACTTCATGAATTGGTAAATACTACAAATCAGGGTTTGGTTTATTATTGTAGTGGTTGTATAGACTTAAAAAGGGGCAGGTGGGTGGCACAGTGAATAGAGCGCTGGGTTTGGAGTCAGGAAGACCTGGGTTCAAGTCCAGTCTCAGACACTAGCTATGTGATACTGAGCAAGTCACTTAACCCTGTTTGCCTCAGTTCTCATCCATAAAATCATCTGGAGAAGGAGGGGGCAAACTGCTCTAGTATCTTTGCAAGAAAACCCCAAATGGAGTCATGAAGAGTTGGACAGAACTGAAATAAATGACCAACAACAAAAAAAGACTTAAGAAAGTGATGGAGAAAATATTTATAATGAAGATTAAAATTGAAACTCTACATTTTCTACCTAAGAGAACAACATCCTTCCGTAAATCTTCTGCAGTGAATCTGCCTGAGGTGATAGAGGCTTTTATTTAGATTTCTTGAAAATGATTAGGAAAAAGCTTAGTAAATGGGCTGTTGATTAGTTATCCCCTGTTCTCACCACACGACTGTACACATATTCTGGGCATATCAGTCCTAAGAGGCTTTGTGCCTCTTCTCTTAAATCAATTTTTGTTATTCACATTTTACAACTTCCCACGTATACTGGCCACACACTTTCCCATTGTACTTTAGTGACCAGAAACTTTACTTTAGAGCTTATGTTATGACATAACTTATAGCCATATAAATGCACCAAAAGAATATTTTTTCAGAAGATGAACTATCATTTCAGGGAAGTCTTGTAGTTATCAAAAGTAATGCACCATTTCCCAAAAGCAGTCTGAACTGATATTGTCTGATTCAATTCTCACTGGGCTTCAGCATTGATTGTCCAAGATATATGTGCTGATGGAAAAACTCAGAGATAAATATGAGTTGTGACAATAGGCATTCTTAATACGATAGCTTTTTTCCAGTATAGACAGTTAAGCCAAACTTTTTTGAGTGATTGATATAAACCACACGTATCAGTATCTAGAATATGCTATAAACATCCTTTGCTTTTCCATTTTGACTCAGAACTGAATTCTTTTTGGCCATGATAAATACCTTTAGGGAATGTATGCATTCCCGTTTTGGGGGGGAGGGGATAATAATCAAAAGATAATTAAATAAAAATCAATTCTATCTTTGAAGAATTCTTGTATAATTTTAACATTTACATGAGACACCTGTTAGACAAGAGTCCTTAAAGCAGAATGTTTCTTTGCTAAATAAAATTTTCAAAATTATTCAATATATAATAATAAGCCCTGTAGTATTACATAATCTTTATATCTTTCAGCCAGTTGTAAACATGTTTTATGTTTTAGAATATAATTTGCAAATACCTTTTTGTTTTCTCTTACCTTCATCATAGATGCTCTGGATTTCTGTGCTGATTTTTCTCATAAAATTTTTGTAGGGATGTGAAAAAGTAGTTATTAGTATTTATCTTTTTTGGATAATAATGAAGCTCAAGATATTTTTCCCCAAGCTGCCTTTCAGATACCTTGATAACAGATTCCCTCAATTCTTTCAAAATTGGTCATTTACATTATGCATCATATACATGTAAATCTATATCTATCCATTTATATGATGTGTGTGTGTGTGTGTGTGTGTGAGTGCTTGTTGTTCAGTCATTTCAGATTCTTCATGATTCCATTTGGGGTTTTCTTGGCAAAGATACTGGAGTGGTTTGCCATTTCCTTCTCTAGCTCATTTTGTAGATGAGAAAACTGAGGCAAACAGGATTGAGAGACTTGTCCAGGATCATATATAGCTAGTAAGTATCTGAGGCTGGATTTGAACTTAGGTCTTCCTGTCTCTAGGGCTCTATTCACTGTACCATCTAGCTACCCATATATGTATGTTTATGTGTGTGGACACACACACATGCATATGTATGTTTGTATGTTTGTACACACACACATACATTTATTTTAGCTTGGTTGGTTGTTTAGTCTAGCCATACTTCTTACTTTTGTTGCTTTGGTAAAATTTTTCCTTCCTCATCTGAGATTATGACTGTAGGGTATAAATGTTATAGGCCTTTCCCATCACAGATATAATTTTTAAGAATTTTAAAAATCTTTGTAGATCTTTTAAAATTTTTGTCTATTCTAGTCCTTCCAGTTTCATACTTAAATGCCCTACGATGATTTTGCTTAGTTGAATCTCACATGAAGATTTATGTGTATTTCATTTTTCCTCCACTATTTCTTTTTTTAAACTATGTTGCTCATAATCTTTCACCATTTTACAAATAAGTTTGTACTCTGAAACTGACATTGCCCTTGGCTGCCATACCTCTATAATTTGTAATGATATTAAATGAGGTGGTATGAATTTAAGGTATGGGATTTAAAGGAACATAAACAAAGGAGAAAAAAGTCATCGCTCTTATAGATGACATAATGGTGTCCTTAAAGAACCCTAAAATGTCAACTGAAACAATAACTTCAACAAACTTGAAGGATATGAAATGAATCCATATAGATTATGAGCATTTCCATATAACACTAATAAAATCCAGCAGGAAGAGCGAGAAATAGAAATTCCCTTTAAAATAACTATGGAGTGTATAAAATACTTGGGAGTCTACCTACCAAAATGTGCATAAGAACTGCTATATAAATACAACTACAAATCATTGTTTATAGAAATAGAGAGATATAAGTAATTAGAAAAATATTAATTGTTCATCAGTAGGGTGGGTAAATATAACAAAAATTATAATACTGTCTAAATTAATTTACTTATTTAATACCATAAAAAATTATAGAAAAAAACAGAAAAAGGAAAAAATAATGGAATTCACATGGAAGAAAAAAGGTCAGGAATCTCAAGGAAAATAATGAAAAGAAGTGGGAATAAAGGGGGCTCAGTAATGCCAGATATCTATGCTGCAATGCATTAATTTCCAAAACATTGTTACTGACTAAAAAATTATCAGTGGAACAGACTAGCTAAAAAACATATAGAAGAAAATGTTATGTAGTACCCTAGTGCCCAGTAAACATAAATACCTCAGCTACCAGAATAATGACTCACTACTTGACAAAAACTGCTGGAAAATTGGAGAGTAGTGTAGAGGAAACTAGATTTAGACCAATACCTCACCCCTTACACAAATATAAGCTCCAAATATGTATATAACCAAAGTATAAAAGACTGACTCATAAATAAATTAAGCAAGAAAAAACCCCATTAACTATCATATCTATGGATAGGAGAAAAATTCAGCATCAAATAAGGAATATAAAAGACCACAGAAAATAAAATGGATAATTTTGATTATGTAAAATTAAAAATGCTTTTGCATAAGCAGCTCCATTAAATTTAAGATTAAAAGGGAAACAACTGGAAAAATGTTTCATTTCATGTGAATGAATACAACTATTCTGAAAAGCAATTTTGAATTCTATACAAAAAAATTCCTGAATGGTTTGTGTTCTTTGACCCAGTTACATATACACACAAACATGCACACACATGCATGTTTGTATATATACTTACATGAAGATGTATATAAGTATGCATGTACATGTATATATAACTGGGAGGCCCACATCCAAAAGAAATCGAAGAAAAAGGAAAAAATTCTACTTATCCAAACATTTATAGCAATTCTTTTTGTCCTGGCAAAAGTCTGGAACATGAAAGGATGCTCATCAGCTGGCAAGTAGCTGAATTAGTTGTAGTTTATCAATATGATGGAATATTATTGTCATATAATAAGATGATTTTAAGGAGACATGGAAAGACATGCTGTATGTCAGCAGAACTGGAAGAATAGTCTATACTATAATATCAATATTATAAAAACAGTTTTGAAGACTTTTATAAACTTAAGAAGAATGAAATGAGTTGAACTAGAAGAATAATTTATATAACAACAATGTAAATACAACTTTGAAAGCTATAAACATATTATAATTATCATCCATGATTCTGAGTGGTGGATGATGAAATAACTATATACATCCTGACAGAGAGATGATAAAGGGTAAAAAAATGAGACATCTACACATATACATACCAACACATGGATACAATATACACACACCCACATAAGAATACATGTACAGGTATGTATATATACATACATGCATATAATGCACATATATGAATGTATACATATATAATATTAAATATATAGAGAGAAAGGGATTTGTTTTACTTTAATATGTATATTTATTACAAGACATTTTTCTTGTAATTCTCTTTAAAACATTTGAGGAGGTTGAGAGAGAGATAAAATAGATCTCTGTTAATTGTTTTTTAAATAGATTTGAGAGTGCTACAAGGCTGGAAAATTTACGCACTTTCATATGAGGTCCCTGTATTGTTAGTTTTGCTTAATTCTTTTACTTTATTATAAGAGACCTCTCAAAAAGTGTGTGTGGGAGGTGGTAATATGTAAATATTTGCTTCTTATTCATGATCATTAATACAAATGTTGATTTATTGTGAGGGAACTATCTAGTTCTTCATCAAATTTTTCCATCTATTTGTCCTCTGCAATAGATGTTGGTTTATCCATAAGTGGTAATCATCTTCAGAGGTGTCTTTTGGCAAATATCTATTATAAGTACTATGATGTGAGATAACCATGTTTCTATTATTTCCTTATTCTCATCATGCTATGTAGGTGTGAGATTTTTTGTATAGTCTATAAGCATGTGTTCTCTGTCCCTCTCTCTCTCTCTCTCTCTGCCTCTTTCTGTCTCTGTCTGTCTGTCTCTGATCAAGTGTGGGAATTGTTTGTTATTCTCTCCCTCCATTTTCAATATGTGAGTCCTGAGCTTTTACATTTAAAAACCAAATCCAACTGTCTAAGCCCTTTCGTGGGGCTTTGTGTTCTCATCTAGAAAGTAAAGAGGTTGTAGTAGATGAACTGAGGAATTTCTTTTAATTCTTTAGGTTCTATGAATGTTAAGGAAACAACCCAATTGATTCAAACTGGAGGGAAGAATGGAAAGGAGACAAATTCAAAGGCTTCTCAGTGATTATTGTCTTCAAGAGGGTCCCTCCTAGGTCCGTATCACCAGCAGCATGAGATAGGAGGCATTCCTCCTGATTATTTACCTTCCTGGATAAAAAAGAAAAAGCTAAAAATCATACCCCCATGCTTTCTATGGCCCTGTCCCACTGTCTCTTTGCATTATCAGTAGATAGAAGGGACCAGAAGTTCTTCCTACAGAGTTCAGATAAATACACAAAAGAATTTTGATTTTGGTTATTAGCTAATTGAGAAAATCCTTCCAACCCTTTTCAAAGATGAAAACCTTAAAGTTCCACCTATTTGACTCCTCACAAGATTTAAGAAGGGCATGCATGTTACTATCCTCCTGTGCTCAAAGGAGAAAATTAAGTCCATTGTGACATTCAATTCAATATTATGTCTCTCAGCTGGATTTCAAATCTGATCAGTCAGTAGGTCAAATGAAAAAGGCTAGCCACTGGATTCTGATTCAGCAGATGTGATTTTTTATTCCGAGGGAGTACCATTTTTGTGCTTTAGGGCGTTAAATAAGTTTTATTGTTTGGAATCAGGCTTTTGCTCAGTGCTCTCAGGCTGTATAATTATTCTTTTAGAGAGGATTATTCTTCTGATGACATATTAAGAGGTTCTTTCAGAAAACAATTTTTAACATTGGGCTAAGTCCCAGGATATTGGAAATTAGTGTAAGTAAGGATTGGAATGTCCCCAAACTACCATGGTGATGGCTATAAATGATATCCAGAATGGCAGTCTTGGTGCAAGAAAATAATTTAATGGGCACAGACCCATCCAACTCTCAGATATATCCCATTTAGAATTGTTATGGTACATGTTCGGTATTTAAGGGAGGGCTGAAGATGAAATGATAGGTGTGGAGGCAGTATGTGATTTAAAGTCAGGAGACCTCGGTTTAAACCAGAAGTTCAATACTGAGTGACCTTGAGCCTCTGTTTTCCCATTTGTCAAATGAAGAGATTGTATCATCTCTAATGTTGCTTCTTCCTCTAAATCATATGAATAGGACTAATTCTGTAATTTGATAGGATCTATTGTAGCTGCCTTAAGTTGATTTCGCAAAAATCGATGCTGATATTTCAAACAATACTTTTTTATGGAATGGACTTAAAATGAAATTTGAAGCTAATTGATCTCAATGGTCCTGTATTTCTCTTAGTTATGAGCACCATTTGTCTTATTATCATAATGTTATTGCAATTATTTAGAGCAGCTAGGTGGCACAGTGGATAGAGAGCTGAGCTTGGAATCAGGAAAACTCACATTCATGAGTTCAAATCTGGCTGAAGATACTTACTAGTTGTGTGACCCCGGACAAGTCACTTAACTCTGTTTGTCTGTTTCCTCATCTGTAAAATGATCTGGAGAAGGAAACGATGAACCTCTCCAGTATCTTTGCCAAGAAAATCCCAAATGAAGAGTCATAACTGAAATGATTGAGCAACAACATTGGGATTATTTAGAAAGGGAAACGACTACAAATAGTCAGTATATGTTTACCTATTAGACTATTTTCATTTCCATTTTCGATAGTTACTAGATCTGTGGACCAGGAGAACATTTACAAATATACCTGAAGTTCAGTATTTAACAAAACCCATCATTCTATCTTTATGGATAAAGGAAGGAGGGAGGGAGGGAGGAGAAAAGGGAGAGAGAGAGAGAGAGAGAGAGAGAGAGAGAGGGAGGGAGGGGGAGAGGGAGAGGGAGTCAGAGTCTAAGCTATAATTCAGTTAGGTGAATTTAGGAGTGAATGAAGACCTAAATTGCCAGCTGGTGAAATTTGAAGATATCAAGTTGGAAGAGATAGCTGTCATGCTCTAGACAATAAAACTTGAATAAAACTTTTACAATAGGCTAGAATGAAGGACTAAATTTAACAGGATGGTATTTAATAGGGATAATTGTAGAGTCTATACTTTTTGGAATGGTAGGAATATGAAGTGAGATAGTCAATAATTAATAAGAAATTGTCCTTAAAATTGCAGTCAGTAAGTCAACAGTATAACACAGGTACCAAAATACCTAATTTTTAATTTTGTTGCTGTTATTTCAGACACTGTAGTGAGAGCATCTGCATTCATCCTACCTCTGTCATTTATTGTGTAATCTTGGACTAGTCACCTAAAATCTCTGGGCCCAAGTTTACTTATTTGTTTAATGAGGGCATTCAACAAGATGACCTCTATGCTCCCTTCTAGCTCTAGTCTATTATTCTATGATCCCATGATTCATCAGTGAGCAAAGGTGTAGAGGTGTTATTTCTGGTGAGGAACCTCCATGTGCCAAAGAAGATGAGCTGTCGTTTTGCAATTTTAAATCTTAGAGAGTTAACTAAGGGTACAATTTTAAATAACTTGTCTACAGACACATAGCCTATGTGTGTTAAAGATGGGAGACTTAAGCCTAGACCAGCCTGACTCAGACCGGCCCTTCTCTCCTCTACTGTGAAGATAATTAATACCTTATATTTCTTTAGCATTGTAGAGATCAATCTTTTCAAAGCTAATGAATCAATTAAACTGTAGAGAAAAGTTCAATTAGATCAAAAGTGCCATTAAAACTTCATACAGCACACATTGGTGTCCCAATAACTTTGAATAGCTAGAAAATTTCCATAATAGGTAGAAATCTTAATTATTTAGGAATGATACTTAATTGGATAATGGATACTCTCTTTGTTCTTATACAAATAGTAGATCCTTTAAATTTGTTATTGTTCAGTCATGTTTTAGTTGAGTCCAGCTCTTTTGTGACCCCTTTGGAGATTTTCATGGCAAAGATAATGGCATCCTTCTCTAGGTTATTTTACAGGTGAGAAAACTGAGGCAAACAAGGGTTAAGTGACTTGCCCAGAGTCGCACATCTAGTTAATGTCTGTGACCAGATTTGAACTCAAGAAGATGAGTCTTCCTGATTTTAAGCCCAGTGCTTCATCCACTGTACAACCCAGCTGTCAGTCCTTCTATAACTATGCTGTTTAAAATGCATATTGCTGTCTTCTATTGGATAAAATGGTGGAAAACTGGCAAGCCTAACCTAATGATTTGGCTTAAGCATTTGCTGGAATATAATGCAGTATGAGGAATATATACCAACTGACAGTTATAGAGCAAGCAGGAGTAAAGCACTGGAAGAGCACTGGATATGGAGTCCCCTGCTTCGCAAGTTGTTATGAGAATCAAATAAGGTAATAAATCCAAACTTCTTCACAAGTCATAAGGTACTATGGAAATGCTTATCTTATTTGATTCCAAGAACAATCCTTTAAAATATGCCTCATAGGTATTGTTATCTCCATTTCTCAGGTGATGAAATCCTGTCTCGGAGAAGCCAAATGACCATGGTCACACAACTAATGTGTACCAGCGGGGATTTTAGGTAGATCTAGGTACGTCTCTTCTGACTCCAAGTCCAGAGCTCTGTTCATTATGCTTGCTTCTTTGAGTCTGTGTATATACTTACTGTGTGTAAATGTATATTTGATAGACACAGTCCTGATTTTGAATTCTTTGCTTTATTCAATCTGTGGTTTCATGTGTGGGTATCTCTGCATCCTGGCTGATGGCCATCCTTCCATCCTATGTCATTGGTATCCATGTATGAATACTGTGCTACAGATTTTAAAGCTTTTGAATAGGGCATTCTGGGAGCATTTATGAATCAATCAATGGACAAATATTTATTATACCCACAAACTGTTATTCCTTCCCCCTGGCACTCTATTTACTACCTCCATATCAATGCAGAGGTTATTTCTATACCTAAATATACTGCTGTGATCTGTCTATCTCTTATAATCTCAAATTTCTTTCAAGGCTCAGCTCAGGAATGATTTTCTACGGGAAACATTTTCTGATTCCCCCCAAGGTCTCCTTCCTTCAATTATCACTTATGTACTTAACTGTTTATCCACTGTATTCTTTCCCCCAATACCAGGTAAAAAACATGTTCCTTAAGAGCAAAGACTATTTTCTCTGTCTGTTCCCTTTCTTCCTGCCCCAGCCCAGAATCCAGCAGGAGGTGAAATATCTTGAAAGGAAAATAGCAAGAACAGTTTGGCTTGACTAAAGAATGCAGGAAGGAGAGTACTGTGAAATAAGTTTGGAAAGGTAAGCCAGAGGCTGGATTTTGAATGGCTACAAAACCAATCAGAGTTTGTAGTTTAATCCAGAGGCAACATAGAGTCACAGGAGAATGACATGGCTAGATCTCTGCCTTAGAAATATCAGTTTGGCAGCTATGGGAAGGATGGTTTGTGGAGGTGAGACACTGAATGCAGGGTGATTAGTTAGTAGGCTATTGTAACTGGTCTAGTGAGAAATGATGAAGGCCTTGATTAGGGTGGTGGTGGTGTGATGAGAGAGAAGTGCATGAATGTAACGAATCTTGTGGGGTAGAATTGCAGATGTGACAACTGATTGCATATGGAGGGTGAGTGAAACTGAAGAAATATGGGGACTGAGATTGCAAAACTGGGTTAAATTTATTATGCCAACAGGAAGTGGACTGGTCATATAGAAACAGGGATAATAAATGAATGCAGGGTCCTGCACTGAAACCCTGATCACATAGAAACAACCAGAGGAAGCTTTCAGCATGCTGAGCAAATCCTCTTCGAATGATGTGTGGAAAAATAGGAATATGAATAACATAGAATAGGAAGATATGGAAGGGTGGTGAGCTATGCCAGAAGAGGGAGTCATTTCATTAATCAGATCCCAGATCCTTAAAGGCATTGAATTTAAATGATCAGACTAATTCTCCCAGGGTGAATGGGTTCAGTTATCTGACAGTCAACCTATGTAGGACATCGACATACAAATGCTTGGTCCTGCCTTTTTCAGTCTCTGAAGCTAGGGACACCTATAGGCCAGTTCTTATATTTAACTTCAAGGACGAGAAAAACTACAGACATCAAGAATCATAGAGAATTAAAACTTTACAGAACAGACGCTTGTAATAGGCATCACTTTTCCCCATTTTTTTCTTTACGTTCCATTCCCCTCCTTCTTCTACTTTACCCCACATAGCTAATATAACAGAACATAATGTGGTATAACAGAAAGAACTCTGGACTCACTAATGAATTATTGGTGGAGCTGTGAACTAATATAATCATTCTGGAAGACAACTTGAAATAAGCAAATAAAATGACTAAAGTATCCTTGTCCTTTGACCCAGAGGTTCCACTCTTAGATATGTATCCATAGGAGGTCATTGGCAAAAAGGAAAGCATCATATACATTAAATATTTTTAGTAGTGATTTTTTTGTGGTAGCAAAGAAATAAAAACAAAACAGATTGGAGAATGGCTAAACAAATTGTAGTACATGAATGTAATGGAATAGTAATGGACTATGAGAATATGATGAATACAGAGAAACGTAGAAAGACTTACATGAACTAAAGCAAGTAAAGTAAGCAGTCAGGAAAACAATATATATACAGTGACTATCACAAGGTAAATGGAGAAAATCCCCCAATAACTTCAAAATGATCAAGATGAATATTATAAAATTAAAAAGAATAAACTTGGTATAAAACATGAAATATGAGAAGAAACCTCCCCCCGCATGCTTGGGGGACTCCACAATTGTGAAACATCTTGTATGATGTTAGAATTTTTTTTGTGTGTGTTCATATTTTTCACATTTTTATCATCTTTAAAAGAAAGGATGACTCACAGGTCATAGAGGAAGAAATACAGGGGAAAATTTAGGTGATATAAAGTAAAAGATATTGATAAAAATCTATTTTAAAAAAGAAAGAGTACTGGATTTGGGGTCAGAGAACTTGGACCATCATCCCGGTTTAAAGATTATCATCTGTCTGATCTTGGCCAAGTCATTTTGACCCTCTAAGGAGGCATCAGTTTCCTTACTGGCAAAATGAGAGGGTGGGCTATATGGTTTTAAATATAATCCCCTATGACTTTTGAAGTCTTTTCAAGCTTTAAATATGCTATCTTGTGCATATAAATTCAGTCCTATAAATATATACTCAGAACAGACTAAACCCCTCCCCCATTTCCTCTCATGACTCTTCTCCTTGGATTTGGGTCCCCAGAGCTTTTCCATGTCAATTGATTTTGGTAATCTAACTTCTAGTATTTAATGTAACTTACGGGCTCCTATTTGTTAGGCTTGATTGGGATAGTACGCTGGTTAATGGTGCATTGCACAGAAGTATATACTGGGGGTGCTCCAAGAAAGCTACAGGAACACTGAATTAATTTATCATCTGTAATACTTGAAAAAAAGTCAAACAAATATGTAATGAGACTACTTAATGGACTACCTGTTGTTGCTTTTCTAAAAAAACTATTGATATTCAAGAGGCAAGTGATATCAGAAGTCTATTGAATTTTTAAGCATTTTTTTTTTTTTTTTGCATTTAAGAAAGAATCTTTAGTTCGAGGAACATAGGCAATAGCATAATTACTCTACTGGGAAGCCTGCAGAGGGTGTATGTGAATGAGGGTAGGAATTTCCTTTCAGATTTCCAAATCCACTTTGGTTTGTGAGGTGACATTTTGAAGGAATAACAATTTGTATTTTTAGAGAGATGATACTGGAGAACATAAAAATGTTAAATAAACTCCTAAAATTAATATTAATTGACCCCATGAGAAAAAAAAAAACTTGAATGATGGAGAGAAACTAAGATGTTAAGGTGTGCGAGGACTACATTAAATATTTTGGTTTAAATCATCTGGGGGTCATCTGTAATACAATAACTTTTTTTAAGGGTTAAATGGAACAGTTTTGAGAGAGGGAAGTTTTCTCTATCCTGAATATCTAGTTCCTGATTCAGTCTTCTCTCTGATGTATGAGTGAATTTTTTTTTTTTTAATCTGAGGAAACAGTCACTGGCTACTTTTATCTGATATACAAAGATTGCGGTTGTAAGAAGTTTACTCTTGCACTATTACACATGCCGAATAGTTCAAGTGAAGAACCAATCAGGAGGTATCCGTCAGAGTCTTAAGGTGAAAGGATGGTTACGGAGTATTGTCAAATTGGTTTGGCTTATTTGGATGTGGTTGGATCTTTTTTTTACTTTTTCTTTTTGGTTGAAAAATGACAATTAGTAGATATGGTTAAAGGCTAAAATTGGTTGTTTGGATACTTTAATTACTGATTTCATAAGTTTGCCTCGTCATTACCCTGAAGTACTGAGGCAGGAAAATTAAGTAAAAAAAGTACCTGAGAGACAAAGTCATTTGGATAAGGTTGCCTGATGAAAAGATCCAATTCTCAAATAGGACAAAATTAAAAAAGAATTCCCCTCCTCCTGAGAACATTCTGTTTCCTGTCCTTAAACATAAGATATCTAATTGAAATCTTGCATATCTAGTGAATTTCTGAGATAGAAAAAGGTTTTTTTTTTTCTCCCCCTAATCAAATGGCAAAATCTAGATTTTCATATGAATTCTAAAAACATCAGGCCCTGGAGCAATTGCATCCTTTTAAGTTAATTCATAAAATATTTTCATTTTGGTATACAAATACAAAAAAAGTCATTGATTATAATATTTACATTTTTTAAAAAAATTAATTAATCTGGATTTGCTTCCTAATAACCATTAATGGAGAGATCCCATTATCAAAGGAGGGAAAACATGAAGTCACTCTTCAAGAAAAGCTTTCTCCAATTACTCAGAAAGATGGAGCTTCACTCCAGTGGTCAATGTTGATAAAATAGCCTTTGGGGTTTCAGAGGGCAGAACTAGGGGCAGTGAGTGGAAATTACAGGGGGACAGATGTTAGATCAATATAAAGAAGAATTTCCTAGTAAATTGTGTTCTTTGAAAATGGCATGAGCTGCTAAATTGATATTCCAAAAGCTCAGGTCTGACCTCATCACTCACTGACTCAAGAAATTCCTGTGGACTCTCTCTTAGCTCCAAGACAAAATATAAACTTTTCTGTTTTTCTTTAAAAGTCCTTCAAATCTTACTCCAGTCTCCTATAAGGTTTATTGTCCACCATTGTCTTTCATGTGTTCTGTGACCCAGTCAGCCTTGGCTACTTGTTATTTTTATATACAATATTTCATTATTTAATTTCTCCTTTCTGTTCTTTTGCACAGACTCTCTCCCAGGCCCACCCCCACTTCTGTCCCCTCACCTCCACATCTTTGAATCACTGTCTCAGCTTAAGTGCCCCTGGCTATCTGAGTGATCCATAAACTTGAACGGGACAAATGTTACATCTCCAGTTTCCATACCCTCCAACTAGCACTTCCTTCAATTATTTGAAATCATTTTTCCTCTGAGGAAAGGGTCCATAGGCTTCATCAACATTGTCAAAGAAGTTCATGACACACAGAAATGTTAAAACCCTCTGGTGTGTAGGATTTATATCTTCATTTCTTATTAGTGCCCTCCTTCTTGAAACACTTTTATATTTATTGATACACCTACTTGTTGTTTCTACCAACTAAATGTAAGCAACTTGTGGTTAAGGTCTGTTTAATTTGCATTTTTGTTTCCCTAATACATGGTACCATGCCTGGTATAGTAGGCATAGAGTTTCCTATCTTCTCTGTTCTCTAAACTAGACATATGGTTCTCCACCTCTAAGTATCTGCAGATGCTTGGATGTACTGTCTTTATATTGGCCTCTCAGAATCATCTTTTTCAAGGCTTAGATTTGCATTAGCTGATCTCCCTAGCTAATACATGCGTTCTTTGATTACCTTGTACTTACTTATCTGTGTATATGTTGGATTCTTTTTTCCACCACCAGTGTAATCTTTTTAAGGGCAAAAATTATAACTTTTTGACCTTTCAGAGAGGAAGATAGTTGCTTAATAAATGTTTGTTGAGTTTATTTTAATTTAAATCTCTTAAGTATTCAGGAATTTAGAAGCTCACACATTTGGAATATTTACAGAGGGAATTCATATTTTCATAATAGGTTGTCTTTGCATCTCTTCTACCTAATGTAGTGCTTAGTAGCTAGTTGTTGTTCATTTCTGAAGAGGACCAGTGACACTATGGGGTGATGCATTTATTTGTTCAAGAATTAGATGTAAATGTATCAGAGCTGCACAAAGTCCTCAGCCTCACTTTCTCTTCCAGGGTCATCAAAGTCTAGTGGCAAGACAAAAGTCAAGATGACTGTCAATGGTTTATGATACAGTAGATGACCTTGGTGTCTTCAATGTCTGACCAAGCTTTGAGTACTCCATAGCACCTGCTTCAGCTGTCTTCATGGGCACTGGAACAATTTATTCTCATCCGTCCATTCTGCTAGAATAAGTCTTCATATGCTTGAGATAGACATCTGTATACCTTACTGATGTGTTTGGAACCTGTTGTTTCCTTTTAGCCTGGTTTAACCCATTTACTGAGATGGTTTTGGTGGGGTATAGTAGTTACTTATCAAATGCTGCTTAAATGAATAAGTTAAAAGGAGATCAACTATTAGATGTTTATTCCCTTCTATTTCCCTTTCTTGCCTTTTAAACTTTGTAGGTTTCATTACCTTCAAGAAGGCATTGACCTAAATATGAATCCATTCTAAACTGTATAGCCCAAATCAATGTTAATTTATTAAATATTAATAATGGTGGAATTTGTGGAATAATGTAGATTCTCTCTAGAAGTCCTAATAAAAGTCATAGGAAAAATTATTCCTGTATTGATGACATTCATTCATCGTTTAAATTTAAATCATTTAAATATACTCACTTTACTAATGGAATGGAGAGGTTGGATGACTTCTCTCAGGTCTGCTGCAAGTTACCAATAGAACTAGAATGGAAAGTTCTCTTGCTCTCTCTCTCTCCATATAAATATATGCATGTGTATATATATATATATATGTATATATATATATATATATATATATATACATATATATATATATACATATATATGTATATATATATATATATGTTTCACTAAAAATAGAACTTCACTATCATTTTCTTTGCTTACTTACAGTTACCCATCGATGTTAAATAAAATTATCATGTCCAGCTAGAATACTAGTTTTGTATTTTTACTACTTTGCATTTAAATATTCTGGTAACACTATGTTTTCTAAAACTGCTGTTTGATTAGATTAAAATATTAACAGAGCTAACCTTTGAAAGACTTTATTTTTTCTTTATCTTCCCCAACCTTACCCCTAACCCAAAGTCACATATTTTCAGCTTGGCCTTTTCTTTGTGTAAAATACTTATAAATCAAATAAATCCACAGTTTATTATGTATTATCCTTTAAAAAATTAGCTGCATGTATGCAGATTGATCTATTAAAAATCAACATTAGAGATCTGTTTTATTCCTGTACATTATTTTATGTGTTAAGAAGCATTCCTCTATTGCAAAAAAACAGAAAACTGATTGGCTTTTGAAAAGTGATTTTTTTTATCTTTGTAGATGTACTTTTTAATTTTCAACCAAAAAATGACACTAACTGATTATGACAGCTATGATAGGATAGTGTCCATGTAAGTTAAAACAAGTAGAATGGATAAATGAGGAATGTGCGTGTATGTGTAGGTATGCATGTACATTTGTGTGTGTGTATGTAGTTCATCATTTTGCTTTGCAAACCTGGAACTCTGGGGAAATTTCCATTTAAATATGCTCTTTTCATATAATAAATACAAGGTTAAGATCACATATATCCCAGAGATAATGTAAGCATACATTTCTTTCAGCCTATTTAATAACCAAGACAACAGTTCAGACAATGCAGATTCCCCCTTAACCCCCTGTGAATAGTTTTGCAATTTATCACTTGTCACCTCATAATTCTACCATCTATATTCTGAGATCCAAGTAAAAGAAGCCCTTGAAAGCAACAGATTGGTTGAAGGTTCCAGTTTCATAATGAAAGAATAAAGTTGAATTTCATCACTTGTGTTTTCTAAGCCACTCTCCTTACCCCCTCTCAACTCCCCTCCCCAAAGTCTTTATATTCAGTCCCTGTGTTATTTATTAGGTTATTATGTTTACATCAAAAGTTCAGTGATCACAATCTGGAGTAATGAAATAAATCCTCTCTCGAGGTTCAAGAGCACTCAGTAAGAAGCATGCAAGGTACCATTTTGACTTAACAGCCTAATACATTATTTTGCCAATGGCTGTTGCAGTGTTCTCAGAGTCTTAAAAAGCAAACTAAAAGAAACCTGTTCGTCCCATTCTTTCTAGCCTCCCTTTCCATTTTAAACTGTCAGACCCTCTTAGGTTTTCTTTTCCTCTAAAACCCTGGGAGATAGTTACTTTTGCGAGGTCTTGGAGGGGTCTTACTAGGTCATCAGAAGAGCCAAAAAGGGCACTGAGCAATGGAAAATTGATTCAGTCCAAAAACAAGGATGCACGGTTTTCCTTCTTCCTAATGGCTGTCATTAGAGCAGTGGAATGTTCTCCTTTGAAAGGCTGATGTGCCCAGGCATAGCTGGGGTGTTAGGCTGCATGTGTTATAAACATGTTACTGTCTGGCTTGCGAATTACTTACCACCTAGATGAATGCTCATCACCCTCTGGGGGGAACAGTTGTCACAGCCTGGTGAAGGCCTGCTTATCATTCATGTGGTCACTTCCATTACCTCAGCTCAGTCTGTGCTGACCTGCTATTAGTGACTCTAATTTAATTTCCCTCACCAGTGTCATGGGTTATTTCTTCCATTACTTGAGAGATTTAATTTACAGGGTAAACTCCATCACATGAGAGAAGGAATTTTTCATGGCACTATGAACATGTACCGTTTGAAGATTAACATGGATGCTGGCTATTTATCTTGGTCATCTCTGAGGCTGGCAGCTAAAACTTCATTCAATAGTAATATATTCCCATATTGGTGGGATCTCTGACAGCCATTAAGCACTGTATATTTTGCTGATTTTATAGAGTCCTCCTTTGGTGCCATTCATTCTCCAGATTATTATTGTGCCAGGTACACTGATATTGCTAGGAAGCATTTACACAGTTGACTAAAGAAAAGGAGTCCAGGGAGATGGGTGGATTCTTCTCTTTCTTTCTACAATTCCATTTGTTGTCCTTGAATTTGAAGTAAAAAAATTTCAAAAATAAAAAGAACAAGGTGAGACTTAGGAAGCATATAGGTTGATTAAAACTAAAAGAACAGGTTAAAATATATTCATTTTCTTTACATTAAATCCTGTCCCCAACTATTGACCCTGAGTGCAAGAGGATAACTAATAAACCAAAGATAAGGAATGTTGTGTCTCTGATTAACTCACAAAGTTGTATTTCCTGAAAAATTATTTATGACACTGAATCCAGCACATACCCCACCCTTCTACCCCTCAAGGTAGTGGTTCAAGTTTACATGGACCTGGTAACAATCCTGGGGGTTCAGAGTCTTGAAAGAGCCAGACTTTCTATTTGACTTGTTGCTCCCATGATGAGTCAACCTAGGAACTGCAAAACAAAGCTTGACATAGTTCAGGTTCAAGTTTCATCAAAGGAGGGTCACAACTTGTTTTGTACACAACCAGGGTACAACATGGTCAACTTGCCTGTGGCAACCTCTACTTTACTTACTAAAAGAAAATGCACAAGATACAAGAGACTGGCAAGAGTCCAAATACAGAAACACAAAAGCACTCAGATAGTCCATCAAACTATTTCACAAAGCAAAAGTATCCCAGGGACTGGCAAACAAATATTCCCCATTCACTCTGAACCAACGATATAAAGTAATATCACAGAGAATTGTTAAGATTCCTTGCTTTTCCATGATGTCACCTAAGATCTCCAGATGCAGGGCAATTTTCTACTTCCAAATTATACCCTGTTGAAGAAATACTCTCCCTCTACAAGGCCTGGTCCTCAAGTTTTGAACTTAGGAGCTCTTGAATCCCTGGTGACTCTAGAACTCAGTCTAAAATAGTGGCTAACAGTATTATTTTGTGTAAGAACCCTGACATACGCAGGGGTGCCTACTATCACAGGTTCTTTGATTTGCTTTTCTAACAGGAAAGGCAATTTTTGAGGGGTTAACAATCTCCTTTAATCAAGCACATATATCATTTACTTAGTCTAGGAAATCAACAGGCAGCACTTCCAAACTGTCTGACAGAAGCAATACATATATCACAAATCAACAGACAGATCCAACTGTCTGACCATAGCTGCCAGAGAGGGAAGCACTAACATCTGGGATTTCAAAGCCAGGGGACTTCTTAGCAGCTTCCCAGAGTCTCACCTGGCACACAAAGCTTCTTCTAAAAACTAAGCTCTAAAATAAAACGTCACCCTCAGAATATTCATACTTTTTTTTTTTTTAAAGCCATAGGGCATCCCAACAGTTGAGAACCAGTGCCTCATTAACAAAAGGTGTGGACCTTCCTACAAATCTTCCCTAGTCAACCTCCCCTTAATGCCCAGGCCCATTAATGGGTGGGGAAGATCGTTAATCACATTAACAATACAAATGCATATACTATTTCTAGTTAATAAAAGTTCTTGTTTCTACACTTTACTCCTAGTAAAGATTCTTCTTGATAAAGGCAAGATTCAGTCAGAGGCATTATACTTCTTGATTATACTAAAACAAAAAAGAGCTTACTTTGCTTGCCCTTATAATTCACACCTCCAGAATCCTTGACCTTACAATTTAAATGACCGTGGATCCTGGAACAAATGGAGGCATTATACTTCTTGATTATATTAAAACAAAAACAGTAAAAGATCCTACTTCACTTTCCACTATGCTTGCCATTACACTTGTCTAAGGTCACAGGAGCCAGTAACATGCAACAGATCCTATTACCTTCAGCTACATGTGAGGCATAGTCTTTAGGGGTGAGAGGAGTCTGGCTTAGTAGGAAAATAAGGTACCTAATTCTCATATTCTTTTAGCTTACTTTACCCCTACCTAGGTGCTTAAGGAAAGTCTCTAATTATAGTAACAGGACCTTTGGCTATGGTCTAGAGCTCCTCTGAAGAAAAAGGAAGGAAGAGCAAAAGGTACTCAATGTACAATTATGAACCAAGTCAGAAAAGGTTGATTTACACTTACAAAAGGGATTGCTAAACATTAAAAATTATACTATTTATTACAAAATGAAGGAAGAATAGTATAATCTTTTGGGGAGACTAATATTCAAGTCTTGTTGGATATAGTTTTTGTAAATCTACAAATTAACCAATTTATATTTTGCCTCCATTGAGCAAAGTCAGATCAAATACCAAATGGAACATTCTTTTTTCTGGTAGCTTCTTCATCTCACTACTCTTCTGTTTCTGTCTTAATGACTCCTTTCCACTTGTCCACTCCATTGCTGCTGCAACCATGACTCTATTGGCAATTTCTTTCCTTAGTGTCAGTATTCTTCTGTTGTTGGTGACACCACAAACTTACTAAAAGAGGGGGAGCATAAATGAGGCAAAGGGATACAATATGAATGGCAAGGCTTGCCTGGTTAAGTCCTTTCACCCTGGAAGATATGTGGATAAGATCTCCATTGACCCTAAGATAGAAACAGGGACCTTATTTAGCTTAATCTTTCATTGGCATGCCATCTTTCATCCTGGAAGCTACAGCAAAAGAGGGGCTGCAGCCTCTTTTTCTTTTCTTAATTAGAAGTAGAATTCTGACCTATTTCTCCTATTGTAATTCAGGGAGAAGACCAAAGACCTACTCAAGGTCTCTTACAGCATCCTAAAGCACCAAAAAAAGACTTTTTCCTCTGGATCCATATAGCTGGGAGAAGTCAGAAAGACTCAACCCTAAAGACTCAGAATGAATCATGTTGATCTTAAAGTTTAAGGAGTTTCTAGGAGAGATTTATGCACATGCTCCCTGGAATGATCTTTGTAGGCTTGTTCACTCTCATCATATTGAGAGCTCTTTAACTCAACAATACTTATGATGTAATCCTTAAATCTTGAAACATCCAATGTTAGTATCACCAGTCTCTTACCTATGATCAGAAGAGGAAGCAGAAAGAAGGGGGATGGCACAGGCCCCCCGAGCATGTGCTTCTCTTGCAAGCTGCCAATTTCTGCTCCTCTAGGCTAGAGAGGAAGGGATACACTTCCATTCCCCTTCAGCTTGCTGAACTTTGATCTAGAAGTCCAAATGAGAGCGTAAAAAGAAAGAGCTATTCTGGGGCATCTTTTCAGAGAAGAGCCCATCTTCCTACACCACAATCAAATCATCATCCATAGGATGATCCTAATTTCTGATGTCCAATCAGTGAGGTAACAATGTTCAAGGCTACTTCTATGAAGTGCCCTTTACTGCTCAAGAGAAAACAGTAGTGTGTGTGTGTGTGTGTGCGCATGTGTGCATTTAGTGTCATCTTCTTTCAGATCTTTGTCAAAAGTGGAGCCACTCATGTTTGTCTTTTGCAATTCTAACCAAAGAAATAAAAATAAAAATAAAATAACGATGGACAAATAGGCCCTTTCTGCTGTCAGTGGGGTTCACACCCCAGCAGCTCTGATATTTACTACCTTTGTGATCCTGAGCAAGTCACAAGGATTCAAATCCCAGCTCTTTCAATCTCTATTGGTGCAGTCTCAGACTAGTCACTTAGATTTCTTTGAGTCTCATTTCTTCATTCATAAGACTACAGAGCTGATTAATTACAAGTCTAAATCTGCAATGCCTCCATGTTTATGAAAGTACTTACATATGTTATGTCTGTATTCATCTACCTGTATGTAAATCTACATCTGTACTTATATTTAAATATCTAACATCTATCTCTCTAATTACATAGGGTTACTTACCCCAAAAGAGGGGGAGGGAAGTAAAAGTACTAAATGCACCAAAATACATCAGGTATGGAGCAGGTTTATTCTTCCACAGAAAAGGAAGTTTTAAGTATAAAAGCATCATAACCTATATTAGAGAATGATTAACTTATTATTAGAACAATCATTCAGGAGGCTTAAATTCATTCATTTGTGGGGCATAAATAGTTTTTTTTAGGCTACTAATTATACATTTTACATTTCACTTCCATTCAGTATCTCTCTCCATCTCTCTCTCTCTCTCTCTCTCTCTCTCTCTCTCTCTCTCTCTCTCTCTCTCTCTCTCCACACACACACACACACACACACACACGCGCACACACACACACACACACACACACACACACACACACACACACACACACACACCTGTATGTTTAGTACTTTTGGAGCAGCCCACTGCCATGAATAGGATATAAGAAACTCTATCTCCCACTTCAGGCATTTTCACTGACTGTCTCTTATGTTTGGAATGCTTTCCATCTTCATTGCTATCTATGGATTTCCTTCCATTCTTTTCTAAATTTCCACTTTGTACGAGAAGCCTTTCTAAATTTTGCTTAATCTTAAAGCCTTCCTTCTGAGATTATATTCAATTTACCCTGTATAGTTGTTTGTTGACTGACTGACTAATCCAAGACAAGAGCTCTATGACCTATTATACCTACTCCAAGAAACAGAGAGAGCTAAAGTAGTTGCTGAGGGTTTCTCTGACAGTTCTAAGTACTTAGTAGCTCCCAATCTCAAGAGATCATGGGGAAACCTCTAAGGTTAGACATATGCATCTTAGAATTGCTTCATAGTCACCTATGTTCAGAAAATCAAAATAATAGAAGAAGCAACATGAGATCCAGGCTCAGGCTCATCATGTCTCTTCTGCCAGATGTTCAGGGCTGCATACTTCCATGCAAGGAAGCCCTAGCTTTATTCTTTAGGAGAGAGACTTTAAAAGCCCTGACAAAATTGACAGAAGTAAGAAAACCAATCAAAAACATTTATCAAGTGTAACACTACATGTTGGGCACTGTGCTAAGAGCTAGAGATACAAAGAGAGGGGAAAAGACAATCCCTGTCCTCAAGGAAATTTCAGTCTTATTGGGGAGATAACAAGCAAACAAATATATATATCAAGCTATATTCAGGATAAATGGGAGTTTATTAATAGGGAATGTGTGGGGTATAAGTCCCTTACCCAAAATTTTATAAAATAAAGAGGCTTCTCAAGATAAGAACAGAAAGTGTTTTATTCAGTTCTCGGGAGAAAAGGGTGTCATCTCCACCAGGATGGACTAGTGGAAGGAGGCAGCTTACAGAGAACAAAGCACCATCATATACTCTAATGCAGAGAATCCTGCCCCCCCCATTATCCCACCTCTCCATTGGCTGGGAGGCAGGCTTACAGTCTAAGCGTGAAAAACTAGATAAGAATTGGGAAATCATGAAACCAAGATCCACCTATCCAAACACATTTTCTTATCTAATACCTAACTAACTGCTGATGTGGCAGTTCTATAACTAAAGTAAAGAGGAAGGGAGGGGAAGAAGAGGGAGCTTGTGAAGCAGAAGTCAACAATTCCTTATGTGGAGTATCTAGTGCTGATGTGGCAATAATATAGCAAACAAGGAGAGATTTGAGTAATTTCCAAGAAATTCCAGCTACAGTCCACCATGTCCTTATTTGGTAAAATACCAGTGCTCAGGCAGCACTATCAAAGAGAGAAGGAAGGGGAAAGGCTCTAACTGCCCACAGGCCCTGGATTCCTGGAAATCAGGCATCCAGAGAGAGTCCTTGTGGGGACCAAATTTCAGATCTGTCTTTTATTTTCTCCACATTTTTATTATGAGAAGTCTTCACAATAGCCTCATCTCACTCAAGAAGACATTGGAATTAAGAAGAGTTGAAGAAAGCTTCAGGTAAAAGGCTGGATTTCATTTTGGACAGAGGGATAGCATTCCAGGTATGGGGAGCGGACAGAGAAAATGCCCACAGCCAAGAGATAAAATGTCTTGTTCATGAAACAGAGAGGAGGCCAGTGTCACTGGAGCAAAGAGTACATGTTGGAGAGTAAGGCATGAGAAGTGTGGAAAGGTAGGAGGGGACTAGTTTGTGAAGGACTGTGAATGCCAGGTAAAGCATTTTGTATTTGTTCTTCAAGACAATAGGAAGCTACTGGATTTAGTGAATAGAGAGATAATATGATTAGACCTGTATTTTAGAAAAAAAATCACTTTAATAGCTGAATGGAAAGTGGATTGGAGTGGGGAGAGACTTGAAGTGGATAGTCCCATCAGCAAGCTATTTTAAGAGTCCAGAAATGAGGTGATTCAAGCCTGATCTAGAATGGTGACAGTGTCAGAGGTAAGAAGGGAATATAAACTAGAGATGCAGTAAAGGTGAAAGCAATAGATTAGATATGGGAGGGTGTGTGTGTGTGTGTGTGTGTGTGTGTGTGTGTGTGTGTGCGCGCATGAGATATTGAGGAGTCCAGGATGACTCCTAGATTCTGAACCTGAGAGATTAGGAGGGTGTTGCCCTTTATAGAAATAGAGAAGTTAGGAGAGGTGGGAAAAGATAATGAGAGTCTGAGATGTCTGAAAGGCAGTTGGAGATGCAAGGTTGGAGGTCAGCAGAGAAATTAGTGCTGGATAGTTAAATTTGAGATTCATTAACATAGAGATGATATATGAGAGCTAAAGAAATCACTTAGTAAAATAGTATAAAGGGAGAAGAGGGCCCAGGACAGAGCCCTGAGAGACACCTATGATTAGAGGGCATGATCTGGAGGAGGATCCAGCAAAGGAGATGGAGAAGGTAAAGTCAGATAGGTAGTAGGAAAACCAGGAGAGAGTAGCATCCCCAAAAGGTCCCACAAGCAAGGGCCTATTTGGAGGTATGTAGCATCAAGCTTTAAGAAGCTATTTGAAATATGAAGGCCTAGAGAGAATATTGGTCAAGAAGCAGTTCTTTATGAGAAAGACAACTTGAAATTATTTCAGGTACTAGTAGACCTATCTTCAACTTCTACTGAAGTCACAAGTATGAAAACATTATTTGCCATCTGCAACTTCAGATTTCAAAGTGTGTTGTACCACCTCTACTGGAATGTTTGATGTTAGAAGACCTCCCATAGCCATTTCTTCTTCAAACTGATCAAAATGCATGATTAACTGCCCATGTCTAGAGCTGGATGAGCAGGGCTTGAGGGGTGACCAACAGAGAAACTGCCTGAGGAATTCAAGCTGTTCAGAACCCATCAACATGAACTATCTGTCCATAAAGTTTGTCTTTTTTGGGAATAGTGCAGTTATTCCAGAAGTTGGTTGTCATGTTATTTGAGTCACACTACGTGAAGCACATATGGGAATTGTTCGCATGAAAGCATTCTCTGGAAGCTACCCTCTGGTAGACTGGAATTGATTTTGAAATTGGGAAAAAAAAAACCCCAAAGAGTAATGTATAGAACATGACAGCCTACTCAACATAAATCATTAAAGACATTTTCTTTTCTGTAGGAAGTTGCTAAAACTAACATTGTTAAGATTTTATAGAACCATTCCTGAGAAAGAACTTCTTGATGAGATGGACACTTCAGAATGATTGACTTTATTCCTAGTAACACTTCCAACCCCAACTGTGCAGCAGTTGTTTTTAACACATAGATTGCCCAATATCATTCTCCCCCATCTCCTCCACAGGAGCTCTACATCTACTTCACTTTCACCAAGAGACTTAGAGGATAGAAACTTTACCTGAGCTGTCACTACCACCCCTTATTGCCCTTAGTTGAGCAAAAATCCAAGTGAAAGGATGTCAAGATAAAGATTGTTGTAGAGAAGTCAACAAGAATTTCCAGGTTTCTCATTCCTCAACATATTTCTCCATGTTCAATAATAATAATCTTAATTGACAAAGGAGTGCTGTCTAAAGGTTTATTTCAGCCATGTCCATCCATACAGAGATGAGTACCTGTGAGACAAACAAAAATATATCTGGGACACCATGTTTAGCAGTTCTGACTTTCTTAAAATTTTTACTATGAGTCATTCTTTGCTATAAACTATGGAGATAGACTAAAATGAGGTTCTGCTCATATAAGTATGGTTATGTAAGGTTCAGAGCAAATATAGGTCAGTGTGCCGACACTTTTTAAAGCAACCCATCCGAAGCTCTCGTCATCTTCTTTCATCTGTTCTTCCTGAGGATTCACTAGAGCTGCTAGCATTTAAAGGAAGAAAAGTCTTTTCTAACTACTTATGTGGTAAAGTAGAATTGTCTGACATTTCCACATGCTCCAACCAACTATTGTGATAATCTTGCTGATTACAAAATTATATTAGTTATGGAATAGTTGGAAGAGGGAGGAGTGTTATATAGGTTGGAGTGTATTATGGTGCTCTGTAGGACCTAAGGCTGAAAAGAACCATTGAAGTCATTTGATTCATCTTTTTCACTTTATAGATAAAGGAACTGAGACCCAGAAAGGGATACTACCTAGTTTATGATTCGGTGGAAAATAGATAGTGAAATTGGAATCCAAATCTGGATTCTTTGACTCTGAATTCAGATCTTGTTACTCCCTTCCAATTCTTGAGTTATGTAACTTTGAAAGTTTCCATTGTTTCCAGCTACAATTATTTGTAAAGTAGTTTTGCACAAATAAGCAAATTTGAAGATTCACTTATTTCTTGTCGTTTCCTGACAGAATCAATCGATCAACCAAAATTTAGGTCATTTCAGAGGACATCTAGTCAGTCCATCTCCTTCATCTAACAGAAGAGTAAATTGAAGTCCAGGGAGATTATGTGAATTTCCCAAGGTCCCAAAGGCAGTAATATTCAGAGGCGTGCTTCTTCCCCAGATCTTCTCACTTGAAAGCTAGTGTTCTTTAGGGGAGCCATGAAGAGCTAGGGGTTTAAAGAAAGACTTGCTATAAAAGGTGGCACTTTGTCTCCATCTTGAAAGAAACAAGAGATTCTAAGAAGTAGAGATTAGAAGGAAGCCAGTGTAAGGGCACAGACATAGATGAAGTACCATATATTACAAAGAACAAGGTTGGGTTGGGTAGATAATAGAGTATGGTTGGGGGAGCAGGGTATATAACAAAACTGTAAAGGTAGCTTGCAGTCATATTATGAAGGACTTTAAATGTCAAACAAATGAGTTTATATTTTATTCAAAAGGCAATAGGGAATGTAGGTGAGAGAAATGGTTGGATTGATGCATTAAGAAAATCACTTTCTAAGTGGTATGGAGAATGGATTGGAGAAGCAAGAGATTTAATTAGGAAGTTAATATGATAGTGGAAAATGGATTAGATGAAAGATACGAAGATAGAAACAAAATCTTGCAACTGAATGGATCTGTGGGGAGAGGGACAGTGAAGAATTGAGAACACAAAGGTTGAAAAACCCACTGAGACTGGAGAGTTGGTAGTCACCTCAAAAGAAATAGGGACAGAAAAGGGAGAGGTAAGGAGTTCTGTGCTTTTGTTGGTTTGTTTTTTAAACAGATTGACTTTGAGAAGTCTGTGGCAGTGGTATAAGACAGAATTGAGGGCTACTAAGCTGTCCATATGGATCCTTTAAACTGTATACTGTTTTAGAGAACTACTTATTAACATTATCTATATTTTAGAGTATATTTGTTAAATATTTCCTAATTCCATTTTAATCTGGTTCAAGCAACACTAAGAAATCTGGCTGCATGTTTGACACATCTGGTTTGCAGGACATCCAGTTAGAAATGTTCGTTAGAGAGATGGTAATATGGGGCTAGAGTGAAAAAGAGTATTAGGTCTGGATAAATAGATCTGGGAGTCATCTGTGTAGAGATGACTGAACCTCTGGGGGGGACTGGGAAGGAAAGAGAGGGTAATAAGCATTTATATAGACTTACTGTGGCGTAGAGACTATGCTAAGTGCTTTTCACAAATATCTTATTTGAGTCTAATATCTACCTTATTATTATTATTTCCATTTTATAGTGAAGAAATTGAGACAAATAGAGCTCAAGTGGCTTGCTTCAGAGTCACACAGCTAGTAAGAATCTGAGCCTGGATTTTGAAGCCCACTGCTTTATCCATTAAACCACCCTCAGCTGATGAATTCACTGAGACAGAAAAGGGTCTGCACATAAGTCTAGGGTATAAGCAGGGTGCAGGGAATGGATGGTTATTTAGCAAAGGAGACTGAGAATGTGTAGTTAGACAAGGAGTTGGAGAACCAAAAGATATATCCAGAAAGAGGAAAATATATCCAGGATTATAAGGTGGTCAATAGGTAGATGATCAGAAAGGATGAGGATTGAGAAAAAAAGCAGTCAAATGATCCTTGGTAGGGCAGCTAGGTGGTCCAGTGGATAGCATGTGGGCCCTGGAAAGAGGACCTCAGTTCAGATCCAGCCTTAGACACTGAATAGTTGTTTCACTCTGGGCAAGTCACTTAACCCTCTTTGTCTTGTTCCTCATCTGTAAAATGAGCTGGAGAAGGAAATGGTGAACCACTCCAGTACCTTTGCCAAGAAAATCCCAAGTAGGGTCACAGAGTCAGGCATGACTGAAATGACTAAACAACAGCAATCACTGGTGATGATGGAGAGAGAACTGGTTCAGGTGAGTGATGAGGTCAGAAATCCGATTGTAAAAGGTGAGAAGCTGAGGAGAGGAATCAGTAAGTGTTCTGTGTGTAAATATCATTTTCAAAGACTTTTGCACTGAAATAGAAGAAATATAGGATCAAAGCATGAAATGATAGTTTCATCTGATGACAGTTATCATCAGGTCCAGTGTTTACATGGCACTACCCATTCTAATGAAAACTGAACATTCAGGCAATTTACTGAATCTAAAGATTTTTATCTATTTGGAGTATAATGTAGACTAAAGCTCAGATGATGCAAAAAATTGTAGTATGGATTCAAAAGGTAATTACACCCCTCAGCAACTTATCCAATATTCAGTAAGGGCTTATGAAGTACAAAACATCACTAAATTTTGTTGTAAACCCCAGTGATTAATTTGGCTATGGTCCACTTGTGGAATTCGGTTCAGAGTTCACCTGAACCTAGAATAGAAATCATCCCTGGTACCAGAGAACTCTTATTTGACCATGTGGTAGGATGTTACCATGGGGCTGTGTGATAAAAACCTTCCCTACTTTCAATCCTTGCTTTTAACATGTTTATTTGCCATTGATTATTGGGGCAGGGGCAGTTCTATCCTTATTCCATCCTCCAAAGTACAATTTAATAAGAAAATCCTTTCTGGTTCCTGGGATAGGTAGGTGGCACAGTGCAAAAATGTAGACTTTGGAATCAGGAAGACCCAACTTCAATATGACTTCAGTCACTTATGAGCTGTGTGACACTGGGCAAATCACTAAAACTCTGTTTACCTCAGGTTTCTCATCTGTAAAATGAGGATAAAAAAGTACTTGGTTCATGATGTTGTTTTAAAGATCAAATGAGATAATTAATTGTAAAGTACTTAGCACATCGCCTGGCACATACTAAGCAATATGTAAATGTTAGCTATTATTATCATCATTTTCATCATCATCATCATCATCATCATCGTCATCATCATCATCATCATCATCATCATCATCATCATCATCATCATCATCATCATTTCTCCCATAGAAAAAGGACAGATCCATGGTGACTCAGAGAAAACCTGGCCCTGAATTAATTTTTTATAATTAATTTATTTGTTTTCAGTTTTCAACAATCACTTCCATATATCTAAAATTTCCTCCCTCTCTCTTCCCTCTCTCTCCTCAAGATGGCATGCAATCTTATATGGGTTCTACATATACATTCTTATTAAACACAGTTTCACATTAGTCATGTTGCGTAGAAGAATTAAAATGAATGGGAGAAACCATGAGAAAAACCCAAACAAAGCAAAATATCACAAAAGAGAAAACAGACTGCTTCATTCTGAATTCTGACTCTAGACTTCCTGAATGAATTTCTGAAGTGATCCTGGTAACTGGAGATGCATAAGTTTTGTTTTTGTTTTTTAACTTTGAAGTTATCATTGTCTCTGGGTGAATAGAGACACCACAGAGACACTCAGCAAGGCTGAAAGATATTAATGCATTTTTTCACTGTAAGGAATAACTGAAACCAGTTACAGGGCCATGTTTAGAAATGATTAAAATGTCTGTTTTGATTGTTAATAGTTTTATATAGATGTATATACATTTTATGATTTATCTTTATTAATAATTTCATCCTTGGTGTTTGGCTCTTTTTGATGTCCCTGGAAACCCTGAAGAACCCTAGGATACAGCTACTCTTGAGTGGATCCAATTTTCTTGACTGGAAAGCAACATATTTAGTTTCCTTGGAATTCCCTGGAAGGGGAATATTTTGTTAAATCTGTACTCTGAAAAGCAACCTTGGGAACTCAAGGCAGTCTTAGTTTGTAAGCTTATGGGTTAGATAAACTTTCAATCTACTTCTAGGGAAAGGGGCATTAGCTTTATTTCATGTTAGTATTTATGGTCCCTATTTCTTCACCATCACTCTAACCCTTTCCCTAATCTTAATCTCCTCCTTACCCCCATAGACATATTGATGAACTTCATAGTTCAAGTCATAATGACATGTATAATGGTGCATTATTGTGAAAACAGTACTGGTCTAGAAGTCAGAAGATCTGAATCTCAGTTTTGGCTCATTGCTAACTAACTACATAACTCTGGGTAGGTCATTTGTTATTTCTTTTTTACAGTATAAGAAATGATGACTCAGGTCTGAAATGATAAAGTGACACTTTACTTTCCTCTCTCACCATGTTGATTGAAGATGCAAATTGGACAAGGTAAGTGAAAATGCTTTGAGAAGTTTAAAAGTCATCTACAAAGAGCAGAAACTAGTGTTATATAAGGTAATAATCAATAATATTTCAATAAAATCTTAAAGGTTTGAGATGGATAGAAAGTAAGATATGAGCATGTTGGTTATTAAAAGCTAAAATCTTTTTGGAAGCAAAAGTTTTAGCAGTAGTATGTACTGGGTATTTACTAAGTGAGGCATAGTTTAACCGTTTCTTAATTGATTCTTTACAATTGTATTTAGTAGTCCTGGATTTATAGATCTAGCAATCGTCTACACAGAGATGCTAATTGATCCCATGAGAGCTGAAGAAAAAGTGAGAAAATCAATCATGTATTTACATACTGGAGACACTTACTAAATGTTAAATAATAAAGTATCATGACCTCTTTGGATAAATATGCCATAAGGCAAACAGAATTTCACAAGTTCTGACAAGCAACAGGTTCTATTTTATACTTGATTTAATTGCTTTTCCTGGAGCATGATGTGGAACAATGGTAGAACAAAAGGACAAAAAAAGATAATTTTGTGAAATAGTTAATTATATGGGGTAGATTTTCCTCTATACTCATTGACATATCAGCAAAGACACTAAAAATGTTGTACCAGCATTATTATTTGTTGGCCCAATATTTATTTTATTTTTTAATTCTGGACTTAAAGCACCAAAGACATTATCATTTCCATATTACCCATTCACACACACACATGAATATGTGCATATATATGTAGAAAAGTCTTGCACATGAAACTGTGAATCTCTATCATATAGAGGTTGCTTTTTTAAGAAAATAAATTTAATATGTAACTTTAAAAAAAAATCATTGATTTATTTTTAGCATCCATTTTATAAAAATTTTGATTTCCAAATTCTGTCCCTACTTCCTACCCTCTTCTATCCATTGTTACAGCATGATATGTGATAGAAATTATACATGTGAAATCATGTAAATCATATTTTCATATTAGCCATGTTATAAAAAAGAACAATAAAGTGAAAAAAATTGCTTCAATCTGTTTTAATCCAGTTCTTTCTCTGGAGGAGGATAGCATTTTTCATCATAAGTCATTTGGAATTGTCTTGGATCATTGTAAGGCTGAGAAGAGCTAAGTCATTCACAGCTGATCATCATTACAACGCTTCTATTTCTGTGCACATTGTGCTCCTGGTTCTGCTCACTTTATTTTGCATCAGTTCATATAAATCTTCCCAGACTTTTCTGAAACCACCCTGCATGTTATTTCTTAGAGCACGATAGTATTTCATTACAGTCATATATCACAACTTGCTCAGTCATTCCCAAACTGATGAGCATCCCCTCAGTTTCCATTTCTTTGTTATCACAAAATGAGCTGTTATAAATATTTTTGTACATCTAGGTCTTTTTTGTCTTTCTTTGAGCTCTTTTCCATAGAGACCTAGTAGTGTGTTGCTGGGTCAAAGGATATCTATGGTTTTAGAGCCATTTGGGCTTAGTTCCAAATAACTCACCAGAATAGTTGAATCAATTCACAACTCCACCCACAGTGCATTAATATTCCACTTTTTTTATATCCCCTCCAACATTTTTTATTTTCCTTTTCTTTCATATTAGCTAATCTGATGGGTATGAGGTAGTACCTTAGAGTTAATTTGAGTTTCTCAAATCAATAGTGATTTAGATCATTTTTTCACATGACTATAGATAGCTTAGATTTCTTTGTCTGAAAATTGCCTATTCATATCCTTTGATTGTTTGTCAATTGGGGAATGACTTGTATTCTTATAAGTTTGACTTGATTCTCTATGTATTTGAGAAATTAGGCTTTTATCAGAGAAATTTGTTGTAAATTTTTTTCTATTTCTTATTTTCCTTATAATCTTGGTTTCATTAGTTTTGTTTGTGCAGAATCTTTTTAATTTAATGTAATCAAAATTATCCATTTTATATCTCATAGTGATCTTTATCTCTAGCTTGATCATAAATTGTTCCCTTTTCTATAGACTTAACAGGTAAATTTTTCCATACTCCCCTAATTTGCTTACAGTATTATCCCTTATGTCTAAATCATGTACCCATTTTGACTTTATCATGTTATGTGGTGTGAGATATTGGTCTATGCTTTATTTCGGTCAAACTGCTTTCCAGTTTTCTCAGCAGTTTTTGTCACATAGTAAGTTTTTACCCTGAAGCTTGGATCTTTGTGTTTATCAAACACTAGATTACCTCAGTCATTTACTACTGCGTATTGTATACCTAATCTATTCTATTGATCAATTACTCTGTTTCTTAGTCAGTTTCAGATTGTTTTGATGATTACTGCTTTGTAATACAGTTTAAAACCTGGTGCTACTAGACCACCTTCCTTCACATTTTCCTCCCATGGATCCTTGATAGTCTTGACTTTGTATTCTTCCTGCTGAATTTTGTTATTATTTTTTCTAGCTCTATATAATAATTTTTGACAGTTTTTATTAGAATGGCATTGAATGAGGAAACTAATTTAGGTAGAATTGTCATTTTTATTATATTGGCTTGGCCTACTCATGAGCAATTAATATTTCTCCTATTTTAGATCTGCTTTTTTTGTGTGAAAAGTGTTTTGTAATTGTGTTCATATAGTTCCTGAGTTTGTCTTGGCAGGTAAACTCCTAAATATTTCATACTGTCTGCAGTTATTTTAAATAGAATTTCTCTATTTCTTGCTGCTGGATTTTGCTGATAATACATATAAATGTTGATGATTTTTGTGGGTTTATTTTATATTCTGTGACTGTTGAAGTTGTTAATTGTTTCAACTAGTTGTTTTAGTTGATTCACTAGGATTCTCTAAGTATATCACCATATCATCTGCAAAGGGATAGTTTTGTTTCCTTGTTATTTATTCTAATTTCTTTAATTTCTTTTCATTCTCTCATTGCTATAGATAGTATTTCTAGTATAATACTGAATGATAGTAGTGATAATGGGCCTCTTTGCTTCTCCCTTGATCTTACTGAGAAAATTTCTAGCTTATCCTCATTGTACTTAATGCTTGCTGATGATTTTAGATACTACTTTTTTTAAAAGCTCCATAAAGTCTTATACTTTCTAATGTTTTAAATTAGGAATTAGTGTCACATTTTGTTGAAAACTTCTTCTGCATCCATTGAGATATTCATAAAATTTTTGTTTTTTTGTTATTGTTATGGTTCATTATGTTGATAATTTTCCTAATATTGAATCAGCCTTGTATTCCTGGTATTAACATGTAACTTTCGAAGCTATCCTGCTTGTTTGTTATTCCTACTAACACTCCCTCTGTACTCTTCCATTAATTTAAAAATGTTCCCGTGACCATATTTTCTTTTTCTTTGTTTCCTTTTTGTTGTACATGCCATTTCTTCTGTTAAACGACAAACTCCTTAAGGTTAGGAATGGTGTCTTATTTATCTGTATATTTTCCTTTGCACCTTGTTGTCATTCAGTTGTTTTAGTTGTGTCTGAGTCTTTGTGATCCCATATGGTGTTTTCTTGGCAAAGATACAGGGATGGTTTGTCATTTCCTTTTCCAGCTCATTTTACAAATGAGAAAACTGAAGAAAATCTCACATTCATCCAGCTAACAACTGTCATATTACCAATCAGGGAGAACCAGGGCTAAAGAAATAGACCTCTGCTTGTCTCTGGATTCCTTACCACCATGCTACAATGTCATCATGTTAAACATGGTAGTGGCCAGTGGTGTTGTTGGAGCTGGGTTGTAACACCTCTCGATGGTCAAATTTTCAGTGTGAGAAGTTGACAAACCTATAAATCAGAGCTTGATTTATTGCTTTGTCAATTGTCTAAACTTAAGAAAATGATGGAAAAAATGATAATTATGCTCAAAGATATGTTGTATATCCATTTGCCCCCCAAGGGAGCTGGCAATTAAATACTTACCAGCATACCTCTGGCAGAAGCAGATTTTTGGCAAGCCTTGGTACCTGGAGGTGCTCATGCTGTTCTGTTTAGAATGTCTTCCCTACCTCTCTTTGCCCAGCAAGTTCTTTTGCTGTTTTGTTGTTCAGTGACTTCAGTTGTGTCTGACTTTTATGACCCCATTTGGTGTTTTCCTGGCAAAAATACTGGAGTTGTTAAGATGATTTGCACAGGGTTACACAGCTAATAAATATCTGAAGTTGGATTTGAACTCAGGTCTTCCTGACTCTAATATGGACACTCTACTGCACTACTTAGTTGCCCATAACAACAATTTTACCTATTCTTTAAAACCAAATCACAGTGCCACATTCTCTATGAATGATTAGCACTGATTTTCCCCCTATGACTTCATATAGCTATTTTATAGTTCTCTAAATTTTTTATTATGTAGTATTATGACTCATTGTAATGTGTTCATATGTTATTCCCTACTAGATAGCAAGCTTCATAAAGGCATGTCTTATTTCTGAATCTCAGTGTTCATGAAAAATTATAGGAGTAAGATAAAGATAGTGTCCTTTCTAGGACAGTAGAAATCTGCCTTTGAGGGCAGGATGGAGTGGGGTGAGGAAGAAAAGAATCTGATGATAGAATCTCCATTTTTATACTTCATCTCATGTCCTGAAACTGAAAATTCACAGGAGGTATTGCAGGAAGTAGGTTATGCTTCAGTATAAAGTTTTCTACTTCAAATAAAATGAAGTGAAGCTCTATTCCCAGAACAGTATTCCTAGCTTGAGCACTGACTTCCTTAGTGACCTTGTTCACTTAACCTTTCACTGTCTCTACTTATAAAATTATGACTCAACCACCTGGCATGTATAACTCATAGGAAAGCTGTGGTCCATGATACCGTGGCAATGACTGTCATAAAACTACATATATAAGAAGGAGGAATAGGGCATGGAACATTTGCTTCAGAGCAACAAAGACTCAGTCTTTATGCCCATGCCCTTACCCATAAAACCCAGAGCAAGGCAAATAGCCTTTTATCTTTGAGTAACTGGTCAAATAACTAGCCCATTTATCTTTGTATTACTTCTGAGAAAGAAGCAAAAAGAAAACTTCTGGTGACTACACAGCTAGGACGGGGAGAAAAGGATTTGTCTAAAGTCATAGGAATTCATAACTGCAGAACTAGGAACAAAATTTCAGCCTCTTGCTTCATAATCTAGAACTCATTCCTTTCCTTAGTTTTCTTTCATTGACTCATTCATACATTGCATTCCTAAGAGAATAGGTAGGATTTTGCTTTCTTTTCTGCCTTTAGCAAAATGTCTGCAGGAGTTTGGACTGTACTCCAGGGTCTGCTTTGTCTGTGTAATAACTACTCTTACCTTAAGACCACTTCTGAACAACTCTTAGCAATCACAAGAGGGGAAAGGAATGAAAAAGCAGAATTTTTAGAGATAAAAGGTCTTGGCCAGAATTGTAGAGGTGGCGATGTGGAGGGTGAGGGTTGTGGCTTTAAATGCATAACTTATAGGGGGTTATTTTGAGCATATTGCAATGCAGCTTAATTGTTCATCTTAGGACAAATAATGAGGGTAAAGAACTAAGTATTAAAGAGGACAGAATACCAAGGAGTTATCATTCTATAGCCCTCCTCCCTTTTATAGTCAAATTAGTAAAAAAAAAACTATTTATACTCGATGTGTCCATTTCTTCTTTCATTCATTGAACTTGTAGTCTAGTTCCCAATCTTACTACTCAAATGAAACCATTCTCTCCAAAGTTACTATTTTTTTTAGCTACCAAATTCAATGACCTTTTCTCAGTCTTCATCTTTCTTGACCTTACTGTAATATGTGATAGTGTTAGCTACTGTCTCCTAGAGATTTTTCTCTTTGAATTTTCATGAGCCTGTTCTCTTTGCTTTTCTCCTTCTTGTATGATCACTTCTCAGACTTCTTTGTTGGATTATCATCTATGTTTTACCACTTAACTGTAGGTTGTTCCCCAAGAGTCAAGATTTCTCTTCTCTTTGCTACTTTTTATCTCAGTGATCTCATCAAATCCTATGGATTTTATATCATTCATTCATTTGTTCCTTTTCCCTCCCCTTCCTCCCTCTTTCATTCTTCATCCCTTCCTCCTGTACTTTTCTTCCTTCCTCCTTCACTCCTTTCCCTTCCTTTTTCCCTGACTCCCCTCTCTTCCTTCCTCTCTTCCTCTTTCTTCTTTCCTTCCCTTCCTAGCTTTTTCTGAGGAAACGTGGTATTGTAGATAGAAATATTTGGAGTCAAAAGATCTGAATTCCTTTATCAGTTCTGTTATCTTCTACCTGTGTGTCTTTGTTAAGTGACAAATAATTTAATCTCTCTGGAATTCAGTTTCCTTATCTATAAAATGAGGAAATTGGACAAAGTGGTCTCTAAAAATCCCTTCCCATTCTATTTCTACATATCTTCCACTATGATTCTGTTCTTCTATTTAACTTTCTTTTTGAAAACACTAGATAGGTAATTATAAAACACTGTTTGTGGGGGAGAAGTAACAAAAAAAAAAGAATAAATTTTATTCATCCTCTGAAAACTTATAATCTTGGAAGAAAGAAGTCATATATATATAAGTAAATGTAGCAAAAATGGGTGGGAAAAATAAATTTAAAAAAGTAAAGAGATGTTATGAGATCCAGTAATAAAGTGACATTCAGGTGCTTATCACCAATCCGTACAAACTCACTCTTTCTTTATGGCTTCTTTCTGCATCTTACAGGTTATTTAGTCACTGGTAACCTGGCTCAGGGACAAGATAAATGAGAGCTTACCTAGGTGGTAATGCTGACCCAGCAGCCCCAAAGCATGCCAAGGCCATTAAACCTTAAGTGCTGCAAGCATGAGAATAGTTTGAGTGACAAGGTTCACATATCAAAAGTGACATTCATGACATCACTCTGTCACAGCAGGAACTAGTGGTGATGCAGAGTTCCATATAGGAATGAAAGGCAAATGAATTATTTTATTATATATTGTTCATGTGATATACCATAATGACTGAAAATCAAAATGAGACATTGTTGTGATTCTCTAGAACTATCAGCCTAGTAGAATGTTAGTTACACAGATTGAAAATTAAACCATAAGTATTAAAAAAGGTTCATGGGAAGGTGGCAGGTGACAATTCTTGACACAAGAAGGTTGTCTGGAAGGGAGGCCTCCAGTCACACATTTTACATACTCAACTCAGAAAAAGATCCCTTTAAGAAGGTATTCATCTATAATGTAGGAAGCACATAGTATGGAAAGGAAACTGATCATTCAGGAAAAAATATCTAGGAAAAAATTTGAAAAAATTATTAAGCAGAAATTTTAATTGTATTAATAAAGAGCTGACAGTGTGTTGCTAAATCTGAAATAAAACTCTGAGATCATTTTAATTTCACAGAAAATAATTCAAAGATATTTCCTATGTCTGAAAAGCCTTCCCATTATTTCCAACTGTGGGATAGAACTCACCCTTCTCAATCTTATTCAAATCCTACCTCCCTCATAAAGTCTTTATTATCCCCAACAACAATAACCAGGTTATCGCATCCTAATCAACAAAATCCAGTGGCTTCCTAGTATTTCTGAGAACAAATATGAAATTATCTGTTTGTCATTCAAAGTCCTTCACAACCCTTTCCCCTTCCAGTCTTCTTATACCCTACACCATGTCATGTATTCTGAGACACTCTTCCTTGTTCCTCAGACAAGAAACTCCATCTCCCAACTCCAGGTGTTTTCATTGCCTATCTTCCATGCTTTGAATGCTTTCCCACTTTATCTTTGCTTCTTGGCTTCTGTGGCTCTTTTCAAGTCTGATTTAAAATCCCACTGTCCTCAGGAATTCCTTCTTAATTGTAATGCCTTCTGTTGGGGGACAGCTCTGGACCGGGGTCCCCCGTGAGGACCGTGAGACGCCTGAGGGTCCGAACCTGCCCCCTTGTGGGGTACTGGGATGGCCCTGGTAACAGGCTGGCTCCACCTGCGGGGAGGCACTTGGGAGGAGCTCGCCCGCCCATGGGAGGTACGGGGGAGGAGACAGGGGATAATAAAAGGGGATGATCACAAGGGCTTAGAAGGAGAAGGAGAAGGAGAAGGGGAAGAAATGCAATAAAGCTTGCTGACTGCAACTCCTTTCGGGTGCTCTGCCTGTTTATTGCCCTCCCCCCACCGGGAGACGGGCCGGAGACGTCCGAAGACCGAGGATCGGTAAGTGGAGAGGCGAAGGCCCGGGAGTAGACCCCGGGCAGCTGGCGCCCTAACAGGGACCGCCGTAAGGAGAGGAGAATCCGCCTTTGCCCAGCTACTGCGGGAAGATTCAGGCAGCCTCAGTATTGAGAAGTGGCCTTGACCCGCTACTGCGGGAAGATTCAGGCAGTCTCAGTATTGGGAAGTGGCCAGGATGGGCCAGGGAAATAGTTTTCCCAACCTGAAGCCCGAAGATAAGGGAGTGCTTGCCTGTCAGTTGTATAAGCTTTGTAAGACCCATGGGCTTAAGCCCCACATCCGGGACTGTAGAGCATTTGTGGAAAAGATCTGGGATGTTTCCCCTTGGTTAGAATATTGTGGGCTACACCCAGCCAAATGGGGCGTAGTGGGACAGCAGATGGTCGCCTATGAGAAAGAGAGCCCTGGCGTACTAACAGAGGAGGACTTTACATTCTTTCAAGTGGTCGCCATGCTTCTGCGTTTGGATCCCCATCCCCCTGGGCGGTCCAACGGTGAGACCCAAACAGGGCAGTTCCTTCAAGGGACGACAGAAGAAGAAGGGGAATCCGATGAGGATAATACTGAGCCCCAGCCCTTATATCCATGGGGTATGTTAAGAGAATGTGCAGGCAGGGACCAGGACCGCGCCCTTCACGATGGCGCACGGCTGAGCAAGGGGCGGGACTCTAGAGCCCCGAGGGGAGGAACAAAAGGGAAGTTTGATGAGGAAGGAACGCCCAAGAGGGAGTGGAAGGTCCCCTGGAAAGTCCCCGAGACAAAGGGCTCATCAGAAGGAACCCTTAAGAAAGAATGGAAAGTCCCTGGAACAACAAAAGAGGGCGGGGGAATTCACAAGAAGAAGTTTCAACAGAGTTTAGGAACTCCCAATCCTTCTGAGATTGGACCTAATGCCTTCTCCTTCCCCCCAGCCGCCATGTCCTTGTCACAATCATCACAAGGAGCGCGGTCATTTACCTACGGGCGGTCTGGGCCCTCGGAGCCTCTGAGCGTACTCACTCAGAGCCTATCCGCAGCTTTGGCGGAGGGACAGGAGGTAGATTTAGAGGAGTGGGAGGGGGCAGGCGCTTACCCTGTCATAGTGGAGCGGGATCTGATGGGAAATGAGAACCGTTTACATCGACCGGTGCCCTTCAAATTATTGAAAGAACTGAAGGAGGCCGTCTCCAAATACGGCCCTTCGTCACCTTATGTGAAACATCTCCTTGCGAATGCCACAGCCACTTGGCCGTGGGACCCAGCTGATTGGAGGGAGGTATCGGGGGCTATTCTTACACCAGGGCAGGTAGTGGCCTATGGAGCTGCCGTTAGACGAGAGGCGCTCAGATATGTCAAGGAACACAATATTGCAGGGAGAGAGGACGCTGTGAATATGATAACAGGGGTGGGGCCATA